>NC_056731.1:1517063837-1517271337 GCF_019279795.1 Protopterus annectens | reverse complement strand
TGAAGTCACACTGTGGTGTGGTCGGAAGCCGTGTTGAGTATCAGCCATGAGGTGATTTTGGATTAGATGGTGCATGAATTGTTTATGTATACATTTTTCCATTATCTTTGCAAGTGGAGAAAGTATAGCAATTGGTCTATAATTGGAGAATTCAGTGGATGAACCTCCTTTATATAGTGGGATTACATAGGATGTTTTCCAAATGGTGGGAATTTTAGCCTATGCTATGGTATGTTTAATTAGTACTGATATTAGATAGGCGATGTACTCGGCAGAGAGCTGGTCGTCAGAGAGTGTGGTAGGTTTTAATTTTTTGCTCAAGGAACGGATTAGTGCTGTGGACACTGGTATAAAGCTAAATGAGAATTGGTGTTTGGAGGTGATACTATCAGGTTCTGAGGATCTAGGAGGTAATTGATTAGCTAGGGCTTTAATTTTCTCAGTAAAGAAGCGGTTAAAACTGTCTGAAACCTCTTCATGGGTTTTATCAATGGTAGCGGCAGGGGTAGGTGTAGATGTTTTACCAGGATGAAGTAACTTATTCAGGCCTGCCCATAACTTTTGAGGATTATTCTGGTTAGCAGTTTGTAATATTATTGTTTTTTTGACTTGCATTATGGATTTTTTAGTTTCATTCCTAGCTTGCCTGTATTTACCATGATCATGGGGGTCTTTAGTGGTACACCACTGAGCCCACATTTTGTTTCTACTGATAATTTTTAGTCTAGACTCTTTGGAAAGCCATGGTGCATATGTGTATATATATGTACACCTCAGTATTTATTGGTAATATATCTATATATTGTAAACATATACAGATCTCCCTACATATCTCACACACTCTCTCTCTCTCTGTATGTTTCTATTCAGTTAAATATATTTATAGATACCAATCCTTCCTAACTGCACACTTGTCTCTTCCCTATTGTAAACTGGCTGTAAAGAAGGGTATGTTTGAGAAAACATCCTCAAACAATACAGCTGAGGTGCCTTACTGGTAAATTGTATAGGTTATGGTGTACAGTGCCCTGGGTTCAAGACCTGCAAGGGCTGTTTATTTTGCTGCTAGGCAGAATAAGGACTGTTGGATACAGAGTAGTTAAAGCAGTACTGAGCAGCTCTGAGCATGTTTGAGCAGGTCTGAGTGACGGTAAGTGGTGCTAATGTATGGTTAAACGAACAGGCACTTACATCATGTAGGCTTCGCTTAAGAGTGTGCAAATCTGCTTAGCATTTACATTTAAGCAACGCTTAAACCTGCTAAGGATAGCTCAGCCCTGGCAACCAGTGATCACATTCCAGTCTGATAAAATAGCAGGGTAATAAAACATTTAATAAGTGTATTTAATTCGCTGTACATAACATGCTTCTATGTGATGTCATTACAGTAGCAAGGGGTGTGAGTATACTGTATGGGATACCTGAGTATACATGGGTAATACCAAAATCTTTTCTCTTTGGATTTGTTTCATACATGGGTAGTATCCCAGGTTATAAGATGTCACACTTGCATGTTACACCAGCTACAGTGCACTGGTTGACAGAAATAGTTTAACACATACTGTATCATTACTTTAGTACTTTCAACAATGTTTTCTCAAGTAAGAGTAGATTGCAGATTGTAGTACTGGAATCATACACCCCTGCATGGAAACTGGACTCTGAGTACTGACAATCTTGTTCTTGGTGTTTGAGCTGTATGTTCATATATATATATATATATATATATATATATATATATATATACATCTCCTACTGGATATTGATCTGATATGTTGATATGAACTGTAGACTACTATGTTTTTTTGGACATGTCATTGGGGACTGCTGTCATGTAGTAATGTCAAACCTTTCAGTTTCAGACATGTATCTTTCAAAACATTCACCCTAATGCATAACCTGTTGGCAATCTACTTTCTGTCTGTCCTCTGTACAGATGTGCAGATGCCAGGTATTGCTACGGCCATACCACTATGTAGATGCCCACATTGCTTTGTGCTGTGGGCCTGAAGACTGCTGCTAGTTCTGACATATTGAACATTCCTTAATGTGGGCCTTGCCCCATTTCCTTGCCTGTGTGAGGGACATTACAAAGGTGGTGGCCTACAGAGTCACATACAGTAGGTGGCAATATGTCACAGGGCAGGACATGTGGAGACAGCCAACTGACATGGAACACATATCCCCACATTTGTGAACAGATTCTATGTCATCAGTGCTGTTATACACATGGTGGATCGATAGATTGAAAGGGTTTGTGTGGACATGCATTTAGTGTGTGATGTCACAACTCACAGTGATATTTCTCTGACATACCTCTCCACTGGCACGCTGTCCACAGACTGGCCACATGTCTGCCTGTTATGTTTTGTGCGTTCACCAGACAGTTGCTGTCCTTGGTAAATTGGCTGTGGTCTCTGGGGAATGCAGTCAGTAAATGCTCACATCTATTGGTATTACTGACATCATATTCCTCATAAAGGATGTTACAACAAACACAGTGACATCTGCAACTGTCTCAATGTATGACAGCAGTATGTCCAATCTACCCCTGTGTTTGTGCCTCTGTTCCCACCTAGTGATACAGGGGTTGATGCCAAGCTTATTGAGTGGGGAATATTATCAAAGGCTTTGGCCAGATCAAAGTAGGCTGTGTCACCTTGCCTTCATCCACAGCTCAGGACTGACGCCAAGAAGTTGAACAGGTTGAATGAGCAGGTATGACCTACCCTTCACAAAAGTAAACTTTGTGGGATCCTGAGTCCGCAGACTCCCATATCCCTGTTTATTAGGTGCATGATGATGTATTCCATAGCATCACATACCAGACTTGTCAGGCAGTTGGGGTGGTATTTCCCAGGGTCTGTAGTCACACCTTGTTTGTGGAGAGGGATGACTGTAGCAGTGCACAATTTAGTAGAGACAAAGCCTGAGGTGAGGCTGTGCTTGAACATGGCACACAGGTAAGGTGCCAGGTCACTCTGTAGTTCATGCAGAACAGATCTAAGGATATTGTCAGGTTCCATAGAAGCTGTATTCTTGGCCTTGGACAGTGGTGTTTTAACCTGTGCTGCAGTAATACTGGGTGCCTGGTAGTGTACTGGTATTGTGATTGGTCCTTTGGGGGGAGGGAGTTGAGGGCTAATGTTTGCACTCAAGATGCCAGCCAGTATATTGGCATTATTTGTTGTCTCACTCTGGGAGGTACCATTGTCTAATAGCTCAGAATAAATCTTGGTATTGCCATGGAAATTCTTTACATAACTGTATGAGGCCTTGTGGTTGTCTTTACTATGTGCTCCAATTCTTTTCTCACAGCTAACTTTGCAGTATTTGATGAGGGATCTCAACTTTTCATTGAGGCTGATAAGGGTTTATTTCCTGTCTTAGGACTTCACCTTATTCCATATCAGTTCCTTCCTTCTGTTGTATAGTTTCTTTATGAAAGGGGACCACCAGACCAGCTTCCATGTTTTGGAGGTGAGTGTCCTGGTTGTATTGTGTAAGGTGGTATCCATGCATTTGTGTACGTGTTCATAGTGCATTGTTGTTTGATTCAGCTGTCATGCAACTAGTCTCCATCTGCATGACTGCCATGAGGTTAGCCACCTCTGATTTTATGAAGCCATAGCTAGCTTTGGAAAAACTTTTCATGGTGGTTACCTGTGCAGGGAGGTAGGAGGGCTGTGGATTTCCAAAAGTGATTAATTTGTGTTCAGACATAACAAGGGAGGAGTTGACTATTGGTGCAGAGCAACAGTCACCCATGTTAGAAACGACCAGGTCGATGTGATGGGCATGCGCATCGGTACATGAGTAGCTTTCCCAGTTAATGGTGCGGTAGTTGAAGTCAACCAGTATGATAGTGTTAGGTTGGACACTAATATTCTCCAGGGTGTTTGTGGACATGAAGTGTGAGTCTTGGGACATGTATGGGGACCTATAGCAGGCTACAACCTGAACCACTGTCTTACCCAATGTCAACTACTCCTGCAGGACCTGTAATGCACAATGTTAGTCTACCACTCTGGAGGTGTGTGCATCCTTTGTGAATATGAAAATACCACCACTTTTGGAGCTTCAGTCCACATTCTGCAGCCAAAAGTTGTGGAATGAATTATAGGCTGGTATTGCAGGGGTGCTTCCTGCTGCTTTCAACCAGGTCTCTGTTACTGCACAAATGTCACTGTTCCCCATTTTAAGGAATACTACATATAGTACATACATTTTCCCTACTGTTGAATGACTATGCTGAATGATATGTTTGAAAAAACATCAGACATATCTACAGCTCAGATGGCTTAGTGGTAAATTGCTGTGAATATGGTATGCAGGGTCCTGGATTCAAGACTTGCAGGGGCTGATTATTTTGTTGCTGGGCAGAACAAGGGCTGTTGGCTACAGAGTGATTAAGGCACTTTTAAGCAGTTGTAAGCGGGTCTGTGTGTGTTTGAGCAGTGGTAAGCAATGCTAATTTCCAGTTAAATATGCTTACAGACAGTTAGCCCTAAAAGTGCTTAATCTGTGTAGGCATTGCTTAGCGGCACACACAGAGGCTTAATCCTGCTTACTACTGCTTATTCTCGCTTATACCCATGCTAATTTCTTTAAAAGAAAAGGAAAAAGGGGTGAAAGGAAAGTGGTGAAAAGAGGGCACGAACAGAGTAAAACAATATGAAAGATAGTTAGGGACGTGCAGGATGGGCATAGAGAAGGTCTATAACTGTCCATTTCTTCTACAGCAACAGCTGTGTATATATACTGAATTTGGAGGTAAATTTGGACACTAAAACACCTGAGAGAGAGGGGTGAGGACAACAATAATGTGTTGTGAAGCCAGTTAGACAGGATTATATGTGTCCAGTTGACACGTGTGCAAAATGGACAGCTACGTATGGGACAACATTTTTTTGGGAACATCTTGCCCTTTTTTTTTAAGGTGCGAGTGGAATGTTGGGGAAGGATAGTAGGTATATTTGGGGAGGTAGGTTGGGTAGGAAGTTAGACAAGACAGCATACAGGGGCAGTATATGACACATGTGGGGGTGAACACCTGGGACGAGGAGGGTTGCTTGGTAATCGGAAGCTCACGAGCCTACAAATGGTTACAGTGGGACTGAAGTCCCCACCCGCTGGCATTCACCACTGCACCTTCACAGCCCAGAAGGTGGCTGTGCTGGGGCTGAGTAAGAGGGACAGGCGGACCCTAATTGCACCACGCGGCCCTCAAGCTGGTGAAGCAGATCTCCAAATTCCTTCCGGAGCTCGCTACACACTAGACCCTGGACCTGGCTTTGGGTGACAGGATCCAGTCATTGCTCATGTCCTGAGGAGGTCCCACCCGAAGGTGGTGCAGGACCAGCAGACAAGCAGGTCCTGCAGTGGGTCCCAGACATGCTGAGCCCCATGCCACGGCCAGATGAGGAGGGAGACATGGATCTGCTGGGATCGGCCTTCCCTGACGTGCTATGGTGTTGCAGCTTTAGAACAGATGTTGGTTAGTAATGGTAAATACATTCCAGGATTAGTTATAACAGCATGCATGTGTATTCCCATTAACCCAAAACAAAAGATTTGAAACATCTGCATAGCAAACAGAACACATCCATATATGGAACCACAATGGCCATTACACTGGCATGCAGGTTACATTGATAGCAACTGGCCACCAATGATAGTATTTGAACAGGGAACATTAATTGGAATACATTTCAACATTTGTATAACACGACACATGTCCCAACAGTAGGTTTGGTGGAAAACATACACATTCACTTATGTGTTTAGATTATTGGTGAAGATAGAGATGTCAGTTAACAAATGTAGATTCTTGCAGTGGTCACAGCTTTAATGATCATTGCTCTACTCATTACTCTACAGGCATTATTACGACAACTATGGCCTTGGGTTGGGCAATGGCAAGTTTGTACACAGTATAATTACAGCCTTCTTATACCTAATTTACACTTTCACTTACCTGGAAGACCTGTGAAAGGAATGTTTGTTAATACTACATGACTGTTTCTACCCATATTCATATAGTCAAGTTTACATATGTGCTTCATTGTAATGACTTCATTTCACAGGTATTTGCCAGACAGGTGCAGATTTTAGGGAAACACACCAAAAATATGAAGCGGTAATCTGGACATTCTGCAAAGATCTGTATAGTTGGGAGGTATGACTGTCTCTTATTTTCTCCACAGACACTAAAGTGTCCGTGGAGACTTTCATTCATTTTGAATTGCCGAATGGCAATTCTGGAGTGCAGGGGGGATGTGTATTGTGACAGCACTGCTCTCGGACATGCCTCCTGCACTCGCACACAGAACCATCTCTGTTTTAGAGCATGGCAGTGTGCCTTCATACATATGCACGGTGCGCTGCTGTGCTGCAAGGGAATGGTCTGTTCCGTGCAAGAATTAGCTATTCTTGCACGGAAGTTTGCTGAATCCTGATGCATGTCTTTTTACTATAGCTCTTACTGTGAGTACTGGGGTTCTCTCTGAATTCTCAGGACTATCTTTATTTCTTAAAGGAAATTCTCTCACAAGAACACCATCCTTATGCACACATAAAATATGTGCAACTTTTATTTAGTATCTTTTATTTCAAAACATTTCTAATGTCCTGCTTCAACTAATTTCCAACATTTTACCACTATATCATTTCCCATAAGTCATGTACTCACACAATTACATTTTTTTGTTGTCTTTGAAAAGTATACCCTTCACCTTCACCATGAAGATGGTATTAACTAAATTCTACTGGACACCCTTCTCAATCTTCAGTGCAACCCCAGACCCACACTTAATAATTTCATTATTTAAACAATCTGCAGTGAACACTGGGTTATGCTCTTATAATAAAAGATGTATTTTAATTTTTACTTCAGATCTTCTTACAATACGTCTGTTCTAAAGAGTACTAATAAATACCTTATTGTTTCATTGATATACTGCTTATGTCTTTCTTAGGTTTCAAATCTATTTTTGCACTCATTCCTGAACTATTTTCACATCTCACTGCTTAAAAAAAAAATCTCAAGATTTTTTTTTCCATCTTGCTTTACAAAGCATGCATCCAATGCCTTAATCTAAATTTTGTCATCAGTAAAGTCTTACATACTAAACTGTTGTTCGAGATAGCCTTTAAATTACAAGCAATTGATAGTCTTACCACATTTTGTCTTCTCACATGAAAAGCTTATTATTAACTTTCAAATTTACTATGTTCACAGAAAGATTTTCCAATCTTCTTTCTATCTAATGAATAAGCCTTTATTAATTTGTCATCCACTTCCATCCAATCTGCACTCTCAAATGCTCTAGCAACTTATTTCTCAACTTTTCAAATACAGACTCCAATCTTAAAAGGAGTATGCCACTATTTGCTACCATGATGTACCATGAGATGTCTAGCAAGAAACACATCTTCAAAAGCATGTTTATAATTGGGGAAAGGATTAAATAGTACCTAAACCTAAATCCACAATATACTTCAGCAAAATCCAAGACCAAAGAAGTCATTATGACCTATACAGTAACTGCTGTTACAACTTCATGAAATTAAACCGGTTGTCGGTAAAACACACAAAATATTATGCCATATTATTTAATGTATGGGCTAACACTATATCATGTTCAGCAACAGACCTACAGAGATCAAAAGTAAAAATAGCAAAAACATTTGTATGGCTCTTTGCTCTGACTATCACAGTCTAGACTGATATAAATCTTTTCTCATTCAGTATTTTAAGTCCTTTCTTCATTCGACATACTGAAAAGATGGCTATGTGCTGCTTAATCCACTCCTGATATTTTATCATCAGTGCTGGGAACTGGACAGCAAGGAGCAGAATCTTCGAGGAAGACTTATGAAAATATATGGATTCTTTCTCTCTGAGAAAACAAAGTCTATCATTCCCCTCCACTAGGAAGCACTTCATTGCTGAAGAAATGCCAATAACAGCATGCATGGACCACAGAATTAATGTGTTGTTAGAAACACAGTCTTTCAGCCATCTGCTACTGGAAAACATTCATGTATGTTAGTGCCATGGCTCAGTGTGGACTTTGCATGTTATCATCTTTGTGTGGATTCCTTCCATGTAGCCTGGTTTCTTTCCAAAATCCTAAAAACAATACTAATTGAATGGCCACTCTGAACTGGACATACACATTACATTTACTCATGCACTTGTGGCCCAGATTCCGCCTAAAAAATTCACAAAAAACATTTCAGTTAGTTGGCAAGTAAATAAATTAAAGGTATGAATGGAGTGGGCCAGAAGAATGGGCAAAGCTGGTATCACAAGATATACCATACATATAAAACAGGTTTTAGGTCTGAGGGAGTTGGTAGGTAGAAAAGAAAAAAAAAATTTCACGGTATTCATAGTTATAATTCTTACCTGCTAAACCATTAACACCAATCAGACCTGCAGAGCTTGCAATGCTCACCAAATGTCCATGGTTAGATGCAATCATGGCAGGAAGGAATGCTTTATAAGTCTTTAAACACAAAACAAAAAGAAAACAATTAACATTTTTTTATTTTCACAGTGGTGGATGTAAAATCAACACATTGCTCTGAAGAATCTTTACTTGCAATTGTTTACATTTGTGCACATTCCTTGGTTTTAAGAGACAATATCTTACACAAAACAGAAACTTTGAAACAGTTACCACAAAACCACCACACAAAATTTCTGAAAGTCAAGATTTACTATTATAAAATACTGATTATTCACAGTTTATAGGCAAAGTATTATAAATATTTTCACATTTTGGTGTTTAATTTGGTTCAGAATGAAATTACTGTGCCTTGTTCTTACAGTGCTCCATAACCTTATTTCACTAAATAGGCAAGCCTTTCTTTTGACTTCAACATCATTACAGATCTCTTCTACCAACTGATGGAATATATCATAGTTACAAAATATGCAACTGATGTTACTAATTGTATATATTTACTTCTGATTGCTATGTGGGCCTACTGCTACAAGCTGTCCTTTACAAACACTACTGATTGTAACAGAGAATACAAAGATAAAAAAAGAAGTTATGTTCTTACCATAATGCTCCATCTATATTGTTGATCTTCATCTATTCTTGACTCTTGGGTAGTTGGTTCTGATCCTCGGAACTGGTTTGGCCATTATACAGCTCATGGTGGCCAAAAATCTCTTGAGCTTAGCCTCTACCCACAATGCCCCCTCTATATTACCTCAGCTCGAGTTTTCATATATATAGAACAGTGATGGCGAACCTTTGGGGCTCAGTATGTCAAAAATTCAGAAAATGCCTGTCATGACTCTGCTGGCATGTCACCCCCCCAAACAAAAGAGATCTTTACATATTCATTTATTTTAAAAAATGCAGTCCAGTCATGTATGCTGCTGTGTATTATAAAAGTAAAAGAAAAATCAGTTACTTACAATACAGAAAATGATATGCACTCTGATAATTGGGCTTAAAATAGTGCACCAAAAATTACCTTACTTTTAATAGTCATTTTGAATTGAACTGAATAAAAAATATGGAACACATTGCATTTGATTTGATTAACATCAATTCATGACTTTTTTGTTACTGAGTTTTAATAAATAAGTGCAGGGTCACATATTTCTTGTATTTTTGTTCATTCAGTTTCTTTGGTAACTTGGGTGTTTGTGAACACTGGTGTGTCACCCAAAACATTGTGGTGTGTTACCACTGACACACGTGTCATAGGTTCGCCTTCACAGGTATAGAAAGACAGAAGAATCATAACGAAACATGAAGAAGCCATGTCCACGGTGAAACCTAACAAGGTACACAGGACAAGTGTTTGATCCTTCAGGAATTCACAGAAGGAGGAAGGAGGGTGGGATGCCAAGAGTAGATGAAGATCGATGGGTGGTATGCCAAGAGTAGATGAAGAACAACAACACAGATGGAACGTTATGGTAAGAACATAATTTCTTTATCTGATGGTGTCAATCTTCATCTATTCTTCACTCTTGGGACAGAGTCCCCAGCTACTTTAAATCTTGGGTGGTCCTATAGAATTATATTCCTGAGAAACATAGAACCAAAGGAAGCTCTTCCCCTGGAGACCAGATCCATTTTGTAATGAGTAATAAAAGTATGTGGAGTAACCCATCTTGCTGCGGCGCATATCTCATTCATGGATGCTTCAGAATGGAAAACTGCTGAAGTGTTCATTGATCTGGTGGAATGCGCTCTCACAGGCACAGGTAACATGAGACTCTTTTTATTACATATGTAAGTAAAACAGTCTCTTAGCCATTTTGACAAGGTAATTTTGGAGACTGATTTCCCTAAAACTGTGCAGGAAAAAGTTACAAACTAGTCTAATTTTCTAGATTCTTTAGTCCTACTGAGATATAAACATAATTGTCTGTGAACATCCAGCAAATGTAAGCAATATTTACCTTTGTTGATAAAATTAGGAAAGGAAACAGGCAAGGCAATGGTTTGATTAATGCTGAATTCTGAGACCACCTTCAGAAGAAAGGATGGAATGTTCTGAGTGAAACTCTATCCTTATGGAAAACTAAATAAAGGGGTTTTGAGCACAAAGTGTGAATCTCAGAGACAGCCATGAGAAAAAAAAAAAAACATTTTTCCCTGAAAGAAACTTCAAGTTGCATCTTGCTGCTGGCTCAAAGGGAGGAAGCACCAGGGACTTAAGAACAATGGTCAGATTCCATGGGGTAGAGAGTCTTTAAATGGAGATTTTAAATGAAAAGCTCCTTTGAGGAACACTTTACATAATCTATGTAAAATCAGAGGGAGGGCCTCGAAACCATTATGGAAGTTAGAGATGGCAGCTAAATGAACCTTAATCACGGAGGCTGAAATGCCTTGATCAAAAAGAATGGCTAGAAATTCTAGAACTCTTTCCATGGGTGTGGAGAATGGGTTGAGATTATTAATGTATATCCAAGTTGCAAATCCCTTCCACTTACTAAGGTAGAGTTTCCTGATGAATGGTCTATGGGAAGCCAGCAGAATGTTCCGCACTGGGGAAGGTAAATCATCAAGCCTGGTGATGAGTGGAATTGAAGGAACAAAACTGTCAGCTTGAAATTTTGAAGGTTGAGATGCACCAGTCCCTGAGGGTGAGACAGCAGGTCTGGAACTAGGTCCAGAATCCATGGACACTGAATTAGATGAGGCCATAGGAAGGGGAACCAAATTTGTCAAGGCCAATAGGGTGCAATGAGAATCACTTTGCTTCTCAACCTGGTTGCTTTCTTGAGAAAGAGTGGAATTAGAGGGGAAGGAGGAAAAGCATAGAGGAGACCCGGGAGCCAATCAACAAGAAGAGCATCTCTTGGAGACTCCTCCAGAGGACCAATTAGGGCAAAGTAGCTTCTGCACTTATTGTTTTGGGGTGATGTAAATAGGTCGTAGTAAAGCTGGCCCCAGTGACATAAATTCTCCCTCACTATTCTGGGATTGAGGGACAACGTGTGAGGCAGCAGTATACACCTGCTCAATTTATCTGCAATCACGTTCGAGCTCCCCAGTATGTGCACTGCTACCAGAAAGTGGATGGAGGAAATTGCCCATTGCCACACTCTGAGGGCTTCTCAATACAGGGGGTAAGGCTTGGTTCCACCCTGTTTGTTGATGTACCAGACCACAGACATGTTGTCTGATTGAATTTCAATGGTTCCTAGAGAGAGGACAGCGAATGTAAACCAGACTCAGAAATCTTTTAAAATTGAAATGTGATTCTAAGCATCTTTTAAATCCAGAGTTATTAGAAAATTGAGAGGTGGAATAAGAAGCAACAGACACTGCACAGAGAACAGAGAAAAAAAAGAGAAAAAGGTTATACAGGTTCCTTCTCTCTTTGACACCAGAAACATTACTGAATATTTTTTTTCCTCTTTGATTTGGAGGAAGAGGTTCTATTTTTCCACTTACTCTTGTAATTTTTTCTAGTGGAATCTTTTTGGAATAATAGCAGTATCTGGAAGACAGGAGGAAAGTCATGGCTGTGTAATGACTAATGGAACTGAAGAAACCAAGAGATCAATTTGAGGCCTACAATGTACGGATGTGTCATTCTCGAGGGATGAGAGATTAGATCTGGACTTGGGTCCAAAATCCAGGGTGGAAATAGAAGATGAGACTACAAGAAGGGAAACCACACATGATGAGGCCAAAAAGGGGGAATGAGAATATCCTTGCTCTCTAACCAAAGTGCTTTCTGGAGAAATGTGGGGATTAGAGGTAAGGGGAATAAGCATAAAGGAGACCAGAGGGCTAAAGATAGACTAGAGCATCTCTCGGTGACTCCCCCTTGGGGGGGGGGGTCAGGGCAAAGAACCTACTGCACTTGTTGTTGAGGGAAGATTCAAATAGACTGCAGCAAGGTTGACCCCACTGATGGAAAATATTTTCTGCCACCAACTGGTTGAGAGACCACTCATGCAGCATGAGAATGGGCCTGCTGAGTTTGTCTGCTAACAAGTTGGACTTCTTCGGGATGTGCATTGCCATAAGAAAATGGTTGGAAGACATCACCCACTGCCACGCTCTCATTGTTCCTCAACAAAGGTGGTAGGATAAGGTTCCCCCCTGTTTGTTGATGTACTAAACAACCAACATGTTGTCTGTATGGACAACAATTGTCCCCAGAGGAAAGGAGTCCTGAAAGGCCTGCAATGTCAGGAGGACCACCCTCATCTCAAGGACATCGATATGCACGTTGTTCTCCTCTTAGTGGCTGCTGCCACAACCATGGCATCCACAGGTGCTCCCTTACTCCAGTGAGGCCTGTCTTTTTGGGTGGAGCAAGAAATTTATTAGGACAAGGAGGGATGGACATCACAGTATCCAGTTCCTTCCATGCCTGGCAAGACATGAGATCTTTGAGGTCATCCACCGGGGGATAACCAAGATGTATATGGGCCATATCCAAAGGCTTTTAGGGACAATGACTCCTTCTGGAAGGAGGATTGGAAGACCATCCACCTTTCTGGATAAGGATCTTTAGAATATCTCTAAAGGAGATGTCTTCTAGTGGAAATCAGTGTATTTAGTTAAAGATTCCTAAAGGGAATCTATGTGCTTCTTTTACATGACCTCTTCCAGTGGACCTCATCAGTGGGATGATCTGGTGAGGTATTGGAAGAGAGGGGACATTACTGTGGAGAAACTGCTTGGAAGCTCAAATGGGCCAGCTGTCCCTGGGAGATATGCTGACGTAGTTCAGAACCCAGATCTGAAGGAGGTAAAGGGGTAGGATCCAAACTGAGAAGCCTGTACTCTCAGGTGAGAGAAAGCCCCCTCCACCACCTCAAAGGGAGAAGGATCAGGATAAGCCATTGCTGGCCTCATTACAGCCAAAGCTCCAATCACTGCCAAGCCCTGACTCTGCCTGGACTTCTGCCATGAGAAAGGAGTTGGACCCAAGCTATCCAGTGCCAAAGTGCTGAGAGAAAGCAACAGCTCTGAAAATCTCAGAATCAAACCCATCTTATTTATTTTATTTATTTACTGACATTTGTTAACCGGGTTAGTCCAGCTAAGCCAGGGGCCCATTTTCAGTGGAAACCAAAGGAGAAAAGCTCCAGAAATAATACAAGTATGATATTTACAAAATATTAAAGTAGAGTCACAGAAATATAGTACAAGTCAAAAATGTGTGCACAGCAGTACAATGCATAGGTAAAATAACAGTTAACAAGTACAATTTCCAAAATTTGAGAACAACAGTATATAGCATAGGCCAAATAACAATTAAAAGGTTTAGAGAATATTACACTAAGGAGTACAGTGTGAACATAGTTTGCTAGGAGTACAGTGTGAACACAGTTTGCTAGGAGTACAGCGTGAACACAGTTTGCTAGGAGTACAGTGTGAACACAGTTTGCTAGGAGTACAGTATGAATACAGTTTGCTAGACCAAGTACAAGGAGGTCAAAGAGTTGATAGGGAAAAGCAGAGAAGATGACAAGAGAGGAGACTAGTTCATGTGGGGGTTTGACAAGGGCATGACCGAGTCTTCAGGAGAAAAAGTTTAAGTTCTTTCTTAAACAGGTATTTATAGTGAATGCTTCTTATGTTGAGAGGGAGTGAGTTCCAAACATGGGCTACAGAGTATTTGTAAAGGTTCTTACCAATGTTTTTGTTGGGTTTGTATAACTGAAGGAGGTGTTTACTGGCAGTACAGAGGTGACAAGGGGGGGGGGTTACAGAAGGAGACTAAATTGGAGATGGAGGGACAGGATGAGGGTTCATATAGGATAGAGTGTGCAATAAGTAGCTGGGGTACAAATACCTCTTTGAAGAATTCTGGACATTGGAGTGACTTAAGGGCAAGACAGTGGTGACATTTGTAAGGAAGTTTGGCGGTCTTCCTGGATATGGCACTAAAGCTTTGGCTATGAGACTCATCCTGCTGTACAGGGATACAAGTGAATGAGTCAGGGACGTAGTCAGAGTCAAAAACCTAGCTGTCTTTGGATATGACGCATTGAATCTTGGAATTCTTGTTTCTGAGGGCTCCAAAATCATTGGACGATCGAAGAACTAAAAACAACTGGATGAGAGACAGTTTTCTGGCTCACAGACCTGATGGGAGAAGGAGACAGTAATACCACATCTGAACCTGAGCCCTGAGGAACTTTCACATCATCCTATCCACATCTGTTTCAGATAGACTCCAGGAGAACCAGATAAAGGACGATGTGGAAGGGGGATGTGACATTCTCTTTGCAGTCTCTTGTAATAAGGGTGATCAGAGCCATGGGGAAATAGACTCTGGTGAAAAGTGTTGTCTCTGTGTCCTAGAAGATCTCAGTGTCCTCAATGTCAGATATGAAGGTGTCAGACCCAGTCTTTTCAGTAATTTAGCTAGTGCTCTGAAGCTGGGGCAGGTTTCGGAGAAAGAGCAGAAGAGAGTTTTCTGTGCTCCTTGGACTCCGAAGAGGATTTTTGTTTCTTTGAAGGGGTTTGAGCCCCTGAACCAGAAGCAGCAATGGAGGAAGCAGATGCAGGAAGCAAATCTTTTAACACTAGTTAATTCTGGCAGTCGCTCAAGGCCCAAGAATTGAAACCCACACAAATCTGACAGGAAATTTCAAGGTGGGCCACTTCTAAACAATACATGCACTCCCTGTGGCATCAGAATTGGGAATCTTATGCCCACAGGAACTGCACTTTTTAAAACCTGTTGGCTTTTCAGCTATATTAGCAAAATGACAGACATTAGAAAGAATGTTTTTTGTTTGGAAAAATAAAGAAAGGAAGAAAAAAATATCAGAAATGGTATATTAGGTATACCCTAAACATGGGTAGAAAAGTTTAAGGAAAGAAAAGGGAATTACCGTTGATGGTAAGGAGTACCCTGTAAGAACAGGTAGGAAAACTTTGAAGCCTAATGCAGAGAAAAAGGGAAGAAGGGTGAAATGTAATGAAGAAATATATAAGAAAAGTATAAAAAATTTATACTTTAACTCCCAAATAAGGTTGATAAACACCCCTAAGCTCAAGAGAGTGCAAAACAGTAAGAAGTGCTGAAGTAGCAAACGAGATCTGAGGTATTGCAGAGCTCTGACACATTATGGGTAAAGGGAGCAGCTTGAGAATTGGAGCTGAGAGTCTAAGTAAATGCGGACGAGTTGGATCCGACACACATTAGTTGAGGGATAAGTGAAAATGACAACATCAGAGCTAAAGTTAGAGGTCGTCCATCCTCCTTAGTGTTGTATACTTTTGTGGTCGTGGTGAGGACCTCTAACTTTAGTCTCTTAGCTCTGAGCTATTCAGGACTCTAACCTTCCTCTCTCTCTGCTGGTTTGAAAACTCTGGAAAGCTTGGCAGCCAAACTCTTTTTCTCCAGCTCAGCATGAACTGAATAATGGTTTGAGCACATGGAAGTTGCTCCTGAAGCTTCGGAAGCTGACACATTGTTATATTCTATGTCGGCAGCAGTCTATATAGCTAAGCCTACTGCAACAGTGATCACTCAAACATCTACTGTCATGGTGAGTTCACTTACAAAACTGTACTATATTTATTACTATGATCACTGCTGCAGTATCCTTAGCTATATGGGTAGATTATCATATCTTAGACTGACTGGGAGGAGGAAGGATGAGGGGTCCAGAAGTCTCTAGAGAATGGCCCTAGCAAAGCCTGTATTACACCTGGAGAAGGAATCTAGTTTACAGTACTTTGAAAATGGACTCACAGAGGACCAAGTTGTTGTTTCTAGAATACTTCTAGACTACAACCCTTT
Source organism: Protopterus annectens (assembly GCF_019279795.1). Classification (NCBI taxonomy): domain Eukaryota; kingdom Metazoa; phylum Chordata; order Ceratodontiformes; family Protopteridae; genus Protopterus; species Protopterus annectens. Next base: position 1,517,255,071 of record NC_056731.1, on the reverse strand, counting down.
CCAAAAAGCCATAGATGAAGCCAAGACCTTAGTAGAATGAGCCTTGACCTTGCTTAGAATTGCCTTGTTATGCCTGGTATAACAAAAAGTAGTAGCATGAGGCAACCACTGGGGAACTGTCGATACAGGTTGTCCTTTCTTCTTTCCTTCATAAGAAATGAACAACTGATCATAGTTCCTAAAATATTTTGTTCTGTTAAAATAGTGCCTGAGTTGCCAGTGGAGATCCAAGGTATGGATGTCCCTTCTCCCTTGTTTTTAGTTTCTGTAAAGAAGACAGGCACATGAATAGCCTGACTCAAACTAAACATGGATACTACTCTAGGTATAACCAAAGGATTAGTTCTCAAGTAAACCCTATCTTTGTGAAAAATAAGATAAAGTTGACCCATCATAAGAGCTTGCAGCTAAGATTCTTTTCTTGCAGAGGTCAGAGCCATTAGTAACACTATTTTCCATGTTAAGAACCTTAAGTCAGACTGATGAGCTGGTTCAAATGGAGCAAGAGCTTCATTTTTAGCACAAAATTAACATCCAAAAGACATCTGTTTCCTAGGACGCTTGGTATGCATCACTGCTTGAAAAAACATTTTTACACAAGACTGTATTGAAAGAGATGGATCCATGGACAGATATGCTGAAATGGCTGACAAGTGAACCTTGATGGAGAATTAAGACAAGCCAGAGGACAGTAACTCACACAAATAATGTAAAACCAGAGAAACACTAGCCCTGGAATAGTGCTGGTTCCTGTCCTGGCGCAAACAAGAAAATCTATTTCATTTACTAAAACTAGAAAATCTCTTTCATTTACTAATACATGTTTTTTTAGTAGCAGGGTTTCTTGCCCCCTTTAATTCCTGCAGCACATTCTCAGAAAATAGGTGTATAAAAGAAATTAAAATTTCATTACTCAGTTAGTTGTAGTTGTTTTGGGTTAGGATGTATCAAAAAACCCTTCCCCTGTGTGGGTAGGTCAAGTCTATGAGGAAGATTGTGGTAACTGCCTCGGGCCATTTCTAAAAAAAGAAAGAAACTGGGCCAAAAGGAAGTCACCACAATGAACTTTGGAGAGTCCTTTTGAATCTTTAGAATGACCTTTGATATTAGTGAAAAGGGTGGAAAAGCATACATGAACATTCCTATCTAAGGAAAAAAAAAACATCTATCTTCCAGCCCTTCTAGCATGGAGTCTGGAAGCAGAACTTTGCCAAATGATTGTTGTGAGTGGAGACAATTATCTATCTGAGGTGTTCCCCACAGCTGGCTTAATTCCTGGAAGATCTCCTGATTCAATTTCCATTTAGGATCTGTCCTTGTCCTGCTCAGGTTCTCTGCCACAAAATTTTGGTCTAACAGGATGCAAGATGACTGTAGAATGAGACTGTGCTGAAAAGCAATATCCCAATCTACCATGGCTAGTTTACAGAGAGCAGAAGACCTGTATCTCCTCTGTTTATATACCAAATCACTATGGTGCTATCTGAAAACACTTGCAGTTGTCCTGGGGACCACAGATGAGTGAGAGAGTTGACAGCATTTATAAATACCAACCCTTCATTTACGTTTATGTATCTTGGTCTGTTCTTTCTGGTCCAAAGACCCTGCACTTTTATCGCCACGGACAAATGCTTCTCAAACACAGTTTGAGATCTTTTTTTGTTACAGACTGTGCTGGAGCGGAAAGGGAACAAGGAAGACCTGGATTGTGAAAAAATTGGTCTTTCCTCCAGAAAATCTTCTTTTTCATAAATCCCAAAACAGATATAGAATGTCAGTGAATGTTGATGTTGGAACCATTCAGACTGTAGATACCATATGGATTTTTTTATGTGGAGTCTTTCTACAGGAATCATAAAAATCACTGAAGTCATGAGATCCAGAATGCAGAAAAAAACCTTTGACTGAGATTATAGCCTGACTGTAAAAAACTGAGGTAAAGATTTAGATGCAAACCTACTTTTTTTCCTACTGAAGAAAAGTTATTTGAACTGAGGTATGTAGAAGACACCCAGGAGAGCAATGAACTTTCATTTGGGTATTGGCATAAAGATCAAGGTGTTTACCTCACTGGCGCAAGGTATCGAGTTTGATTCTGACCTTTGAGTGAAAATAGCTAGGTTTAAAAAATGGCCCAGAAGGGCAGCTAGCCCATTACTTACCTATGAACTTGTGAGAAGGAATCAAACAAGACTTTTGTGTCCTCCTGGAGCCCTTGTATATGTATGAGATCTCTTACCAAAGTGAGATTCCTGACACTTTGAAAATGACTGCAAATATAAGCAAACTGTTTAAATAAGGGAAAGTGTGACTACATTACAGTCTGCAGTAAGTTATCACTGGAGCTAGACACTTTCTGAACACCTTGGAGCAGCAAATAGATCAAAGAGTGAATGCAGAGAACTGATAATGTGATCCAGACACAGAAAACCTTAAGAAACTATTGAAATCTGGTATTATAGGAAAGTAATGATAATTCTTTCAATCATTCCCTCCAATGGAGTTGTTTACACTTGTACTGTAATTGCCAGTGGGCACAGCCTGTGTTTTTGATAGAATAAAATTATGTTAATATCTCTGGAACCACAGAAGTTACTAAAAAGTGTAAATTTCAAACTCTTTGTCACATACTTTATTATGGCAATATTCTTTTGGTTCTAAGTCTTAAACAGGATTTTTTAAGTCACAGTAAACAGCAGCTATTAAGTTTGTAATATTGTGTAAACAATTTACAATATCTCAGCAACGACTCAAGTTACACACATACTGCCAGCAGAATTTTGTTCATCCAGCCGAGTGCTTTCATATGAGGCAAAGCAGTTCTGTCTGTGTTACTTGGTTGCTAAGATATTAGAAAAACATGAAGTTTATGACACTATAAATAAATATTATACAAACAATTAACATATCTTTATCTGCCTAGACAGAGATCAAATATCAATACATTTGTTTTTGCCACTGTGTAGGCTTTATAATGAAACATTTTAATACTTTGTATGTGGCACTGTTATGGAATTATTAATGCAAATATGAACCAGAAATATCTGACACCTAGAGGAGTTAGTAGGTAGTAAGTGCACAAGCACCTGGAGGAGTCACTCAGCTGCAACCAGTTAAACCTAAAATTATTAAGAATCTCAAAAGGGTCATGAGAGATAGGTTATGAAGGGGCAGCATTTTGAACTTTAGAATTTTTAGAAACTGGTTTAGAATGGAAAGATAAGACTTGTCTCCATGAACCTTCTTTCTTTGGAACAAGAAACATTTGTGAATAAAGAGAAGGAGGGACAGCTTATATTGCCCCCTGAGTCAGCAGATGGTTAATGAAAAAAGTAGTTTGATATGGTGGATGAGAAGGAATCCCCTGAAAAGGAAGATGGGATTCTGTGTATCTCTTTCATCACACATTTTCAGGACCTCTGCATCTGATAGTCCAAAAACGAACTCTGCGTAAATGAGAGTTCAGAATTTCAGCTTTAACATTCTCATGTACATTTTGTATATCTAACCAAGCAGACCTTCTCACAAAAGTTCCAGAAGCAGCTATTTTGGAAGAGGTACCAGCAGAATCATAAGCATATTTCAGAGAGTTTATGGTCACCTGAGACACAGCCACAATTAACATTAATCTTACAAGACTTTTTTTATCAGAAGAGGGAAAGGTGGTTATAACGTTCCTCATATTCTCAAAAGATGCAAGCATAAACCTTAACATATGAGACTGACAATTAAGAATTCTAAAAATAAGTCTGGCAGAAATATAAACATTTTCTCCAAATCTATCAAAGTCTTTCCCATCCTTATCAGAAGGGGAGGAATTAGCATTTACCAGATGTTTAGCAGCAGCAGTATTTACCAAGGAAATCAGTACGGTATCAGATTTGGGATTTGAAACAAAAAATTTGTAAGAGTTTGGAATATATACAATCTATCTGCTTTCTTAGGGGCAGCAAGATGGCTGTCAGGCAAGTTACAGGCTTTTGTAAACTCAACCACAAATGTTGGAAGAACAAGAGTAACAGGAGTGGGATCAGGAAATTCCAGTTGTAATAAATCATAACATGGTTTTCAAGAGCAGTGGAATATCCTTATGTTCCCACTGAAACTATAAGTTCACTCTGGATATGGTTCCAGAAACAGAAAATTCTTCTAAGGGAGTCTCAGAATAAACACTCTCATCAGAATCAGTGACCTGAGGAAAGGAAACAGAAGTTGTCCCCTCAAAATTATTTTCCTGCTCAATATACTGGGAATCTTCAGAAAATGAAGTCCTTTTTCTAACACCAGAACTAGAGGGGTCAAGAGCCTAAACTAAACCCTGAGATAAGCCCAATAAACCACTCCAGTACAAAGCAACAGAGTACAGGGGAAGATATACATTTAACGTTCTGAAACTTTTTGACAAGAATTTATATGGCAGACCTACTCCTGACAGACACATCATCCCTGGGAACACACATCACAGTCCAGCTAGGTTGAGAGGCATTCCCTGTTTCTTCCTCCAAGAGTGCAAAGTACAGTTGTGTACACTTACCATAAATGTAGATGTTTGAGTGTATTCACTGTTGCAGTCATTACATTTGGGTAATCCTGCTGGCAGGTTGCCCTCAGTCGGCCTGAATTCCAAAGTCTTGGGTCCTGCGCCGGCTGCTGTCGCCCCTTCCCTGATGTCAGGTCGTCAGTGGTATAAAAGAAGCAGCCAATGCCATTTTCTTTAGTTTTTCTTGCCCCAGATGTCAGTTGCTCCCTAAAAGGGCAGCCAAAATTTATATCTATAAATAAAATTGCATGCACTGGTATAAACTTTACCTTCATCTACAAGCAAATACACCACATAGGTTGTATAAATCAGAGAAGGAAAGATAAGTTCCATCAGAAGAAAAGGGGTATGGCATATCGGTAACCTGGACTGCAACAGTGAATACACTCGAACATCTACATTTATGGTAAGTGTACACAACTGTACTATGTTCTTCATGTTTCACTGTTACAGTCATTACATTTGGGTAAATTCCCAAAGCTATGGTTGGGAGGCTGGAGCTAAACAGCATTAGGAGCAGCTATGAGACCCTGAAGAACTGCAGTGGCAAAGCCTGCCCTGGATTTAGAGTAGAGTGGCAGATGATAGTGCTTTGTAAAGGTGTGCACTGAACTCCAAGTAGCTGCCTCTAAAATGTCCTTGGTTGGTACCCCCCTGAGAAAGGCTGCTGAAGTGGCTGCAGTTCTGGTGGAATGTGGCCTAATGCTCTTAGGCACTGGTTTTCCATGGTATAAGTAGCAGAAACGAATGCAGTGGCCTAGCCTCTTTGAAATAGTCTGCTTTGAGATAGCCTTCCCTTGTGATCCTGCAGCATATGCCACTAGTAATTGCTCTGTCTTTCTGAAAACTTTGGTTCTGTCCAAGTAGAATCTAAGTTGTCCGTGCACGTCCAAAGAATGCAGAATTCTTTCCCCCTTGTTCTGTGGATTTGGATAAAAAGTTGGCAAATGAATGATTTGGTTAAGAGCCACACTGGACACCACCTTAGGCATAAATGTTGGGTTTGTCCTCAGGGAGACTCTGTCCGGATAAAAAATGATAAAAGGTTCCACAGCCATGAGTGCCTGTAGCTCTGAAACTCGTCTTGCAAAAGTTATTGCTAGGGGCAGAGCTGTTTTCCAAGATAAAAACTTTATATCAGCAGTAGCAGCTTGTTCAAAAGGAGGCAGGGTGAGTTTTTCCAAGACATAGTTGAGGTCCCATGCAGGCATTGGTGATCTCCTTGGAGGCCTTACATTTTTGGCTCCTCTGAGGTACTGTTTTAATAATGGATGAGAAAAGATTGGTGGCTCTGCATTGTAATGAGCTGAAATGGCAGAGGCATGAATTTTAATAGATGAGAAAGAAAGGCCTTTATTCAGCATCTCAGTTAAGTATTGTAAAATCTGAGGAATATTTGGCACAGCTGTATCTGTTCCTTGTGCCTGGTTCCAAGCACAGAATCTCTTCCATTTTCCAGCATAAGATTTTCTAGTACTAAGCCTTCTGGCTTCCAAAATGACATCCAACACAGCTTTGCTGAGAGGTGTGTTTTGTATGACTACATTATCCACCATGCTGCCAGGTTTAAAGTCCTGATTTGGCTGTGCAGGATCTGATTGTTTTGCTGGGACAGTAGATGAGGTACTTGAGGTAAGGTCCAAGCTGGGCACTGAGACAAGTTCCTTAAGACTGGGTACCAGTGCTGGTGGGGCCAGTCTGGGACAGTCAGTATCATCTTTGGCTTCTCCTGTCTGACCTTTAGGAGTACCTTAGGGAGGAGAGGCGGGGGGGGGGGAGGCATATACTGATAGGTTTTTCCAGCTGAAGGATAGGGCATCCACTTTCCATGCTTGTCTGTGAAAAATCCTTGTGCAGAATCTTTTTAGTTGGTAGTTGTAAGGGGAGTCAAATAGATCTATGTCCGGGAATCCCCATTTCCTTGTTATCATGCTGAAGACTTGTGGATCCAGCTGCCACTCATGGGGATCCATGAGGTTTCTGCTTAGTTCGTCTGCCAGAGTATTTTTCCTTCCTGGCAGGAATTGTGCCTGTAGATGTACTTGGTAAGTCAATGCTGTGTCCCACAAAGTCATGGCTAGTCTGCAAAGGGCGTAAGAATGAGTGCCCCCCTGCTTGTTTATGTACCACATGACCATGGTGTTGTCTGTCTTTATCAGTAGTTGTCCCAGATGAAGTAGGTCCTTGAAGGCTGTCAGGGCATTTTGAACAGCTAGCATCTCTTTTTGATTGATATGTAGATGCATTTGGTTTGAGGTCCATGTGCCCTGAATGCATCTTCCTGCCATGTGGGCCCCCTAGGCATAATCTGATGCATCCGTTGTTGGTGTCTGCCTGGCTGGGGGCAATGTGCATGGCTGTCCCTTGTTTTGGTGACAAGCCATTGCCCACCATCAGAACTCCTGTTGCAGGCAGGGAATGAGAGTAATTATAGTTTTCAGGCTGTGACAATGTTGAGTCCAAACACTTTTTAGGTACCATTGAAGTTTCCTCATATGCAATCTTGCATATGGAATTAGTAGGATGCAGGATGTCATGAAGCCCAAAGCCTGCAGAATTTTTCTTGCAGATAACTGGGCCTTTGTTGCTAACATTTTGAAGTAAGTAGTCAGTTGCCTTTGTTTGTCTGGTGTGAGATAAGCCATCTGGGCAGTTGTATTTAAGCTTGCACCCAGGAATATTATCTCTTGAGAGGGTACTAGTTTTGATTTCTGTTCGTTGACTGTGCACCCTAGACATGTTAAAAGTCTTTTCACAATTGCCAGATGCTTTAGTAGAATGTCCTTGTTCTCTGCTTGAATGAGGCAGTCGTCCAAGTAAGGATATATCTGTATTCCTCTTTGTCTGCAGAAAGCAATTACTGGTGCCAGGCACTTTGTGAAGACCCTGGACGCAGTAGATAGGCCAACGGGCAGTGCAGAGAATTGGTAATGCTTTGAACCAGCCTTGAATCTGAGGTATCTTCTGCATGATTGTTTGATTGGGACATGCAGGTATGCCTCTTTTAGGTCTAAAGTGATGAGCCAAGCCTTCCTGCCCAGCATGGGCAGAAGCTGCTGCAAGGTCAACATTTTGAATTTTGGAATATCCAGGAAAGTGTTTAGAATAGATTGGTCCAGTATTGGTCTTCATGCTTTGTCCTTTCTGGGTACCAAGAACAGTCTTGAGTAAAATCCTTGTCCCTGCTCTTGCTGTGGCACTTGTTGAATAGCCCCCATGTCCATGAGGGATAAGACTTGTTTTTGAGCCTCTGTCCATTGATTTTTTGGCAGGTCTGGTCAACAGTTTGCCCTTGGCAGGGTATGGAAGTGAAACCTGTAGCCTTGTGACACTATGTCTAGAACCCATTTGTCCTGGGTTATAATGTGCCAGTTTTGAGAAAAAAGTGCTATTTTTCCCCCTAAGGGTGCTGCCAGAAAATAAGTGCTTGGTGCAGGCAGGGGGAAGTCATTGGGACTGTTTCCTGTAAGGTTGCGATTTGTCTTCTCCACTTTTGGAGGTAGAAGCACCCCATTGTTTAGACCTGTACGAAATTTGTGGCTGGGATCTGCCTCTAGGGCATCTGGATCTGCCCCTTTGAGGTCTGTCTGACACTGGAAAGGACCAATTCTTTGCAGGCCAGTGTCTGCTAAACCTAGCTGGCTGTACTTGTAAAAAATCTTTGACCATTTGCATAGATTTAGCTTTGTCCTCCATTTTCTTTAACACCTCTTCTGCCTTAACACCAAACAAGGTATCATGCTGTAATGGCGCATCTAATATCTTAGCTTTGACATGATCAAGCAGATTTTGTTCCTTTAACTAAGCATGCCTCCTAATTACAGAACCCGTTACTGCGGCCCTGCAAGAGGCCTCCAGAGAATCAAAACCACATTGCAAAGTATGTTTTCCAACTTGTTCTACTGCATGCAATAAATCCTGCATTTCTTTGTTATCTGCACATTCAGAATTTACCAACATTTTCTGTTTAAGCAGTGTCATGACATACTGCTGATATTTGAGCATATAAAACTGGCAGTTTAAGGCCCTTATCGCCAAGGTAGCAAATGTGTAAATCTTTTTTCCCCATCTACCTAGTTTCATAGTTTCATAGTAGTGTACTAGGCTATCTGGGGGGGCATTTTAGCCTAGCCAAACAGTGATGTGGCTTATCCATGCATCGAGATTTTTCTTGAACAGTGCCAATGAAGGGCTCTGTCTCACGTGAACTGGGGATTTTTGTCCCAGTATGGGTAACCTTTGTGTTATGAATCTATCCCTCCAGCATGTCGTCCATCAATTCCTGGTTGGACATGCCCCCTATGTGTAGGCACAAAATCACCTCTGAGCAGCGCGGTGCTACTGAATAAAGCTGGAGTTTCTTTAATCCCTGACAAGGGAGGAATACAGAGGTACAATGACTTCATGATGAGATGGGCAAGGTGAAAGTCTTTCTGACCACTTGGCAACATGGTTGTCAAAGGAGAGGTCACTATCGACTTGAGTCCCTCTTCTGTATTCAGTGTTATTGTCTTGTGTTAGTGTTAGTTGGGTACTTTGTTTTTCCCAAAGGGATGACTATTCAGCACCAGTTGTCGTGCTTCAGTGAGACCTTTCTGTAGGATGTGCAAACTTTAATCCTTCCATTTGCCATATTCACTTTAAATCTGAAATGAATAATGGGAATAAAGACTGAGCAAGACTGAGCCCCACTTGTGTGAGACGTTTGAGTCTGACATGGCTCCAGCAATTTTAACCTTATGGGTTCTGTTTTTAGCCAATTTGCTACCGGCCTTGCAAGTCCAAATAGGCTGTGTGGACAGCCTTGCCCTCATCGATGAGTGACTGTCTCAAAGTCAAGTCAGGTTTTAAGAGAGGATCTGCCTTTTACAAAAAAACCAACTGTGTGTGGATCAATCAAGGGCAGATCCCCAATGTCGCCATTTATGAGTTACCACTGTTGCTGTGCCAGTGTTCAGGTACATCCCTGTAGTGAGGCTAAGATTGAATAGAGTCTTAGGGGCGGGTTCAGTGTTGAGTTGCTGATCCTGTGTGTGTGTGATGACAGGTAGGTTACATCATTCAGGGATAGTTACTTCATCTTTAGGGGTGAGGGGAGGAGAATTTGCACTGAACCTAATTTTTGTCATTGTGTACTAGTTCAGCATATCTCTGATTTCCTTCCTCTCCCAAGGTTCTATAATTGAAGAAAGCTTTGTGATTGTCTTTTTGTATCCTGGCAAATTTTTTCTCAAAGTTTGCTTTAACTTGTGTTGATCAGGAAGCCTTTCCCTTGTGGGGATTTGCTCCTGTGCTGCAGTAGCTTCCTTCTTTGTTGTACAGTTTGTTTCTTTGTGAAGGATTCAGCATTTTGGGATGTGGTTTCCATTGTGGAGAAGACAATTCTAGTGCCCTAGAATCTCTGTCAGAGGGGGTAGGGTTTTTTGCAGTGGAAGCCTTAACCTCTTTGGGACCCTGAAAAATAATTTCTGGGTCTGCAGCAGGGTTTTTGAAAAGGAATTTATGAGAGTCAGGAACCCTGTAGTATCTGTCAGACTTAGCAGGAGCTGTAGGTAAGGAGTTAGGGGTCAGACTGGACTCTGAAAACACATCATCTACAATGTCTAACACAGGTGGAATAGCTAAAGGCCTGTGTTGAGGAAGTAGAAGAAAGTCCCTGAGCCTCTTCTTAGATTCTGAAAAATCTTGGCTCTCCCAGTGGAAATGCTACCTCACAGTATGCAAGGTTTCCCCAAAGGAATAGTCCTCAGGAGAAGAAGCTGAAGGGATAGACTCTTCAGCATCAGAATCCTCATAGGGGGGAAGAGAATATTCCTGATCAGAGGAGGAATCTGAGGAAATGGAAACCTGATCTGAAGATTCATAGTCTGTCTCTTGCCTAGGCCTCTTATCAGGAGGGGGATGGGAACCCCTGATCAAGGTAATTAAGTCTTCTGCCATTATGAGCATCTGTTTTTTGGGCATGGAGGCCTGTCCATGTGGCTGGTGAACTTGTTTCTTTGCCTTTAAAGGTGCTTTAGTCTTTGCCTTTGAAACTGTAGTCGGTTTAATGTATAATTGTTTAGGTCTGAAAACACCCTCAGAAGCAGATGCCTGCTCAGCGGCTCTGGACCCATCTGAGGGAATGGTTTCCTAGGCTCCAATACCTTGAGTTTCTAGCGGCCTGACCGACTCCATGTGGGAGTCGGTAGCGGCCTGTGATTCTAAAGTAGTGGGCGTCAGGGGCTGCGAAAGCGCCTCACTGAGAACCGGCAAACTGGCGAATGGCTTAGGGGAAGCTTCGTCATCGGTTTTGGACCTCGGTTGCCTGTCTTTTTCCTTTTCTTTGTGCTTCTTGTGAACTCCGGTAGTCAGATGGCTATCCGAAGGCATTGTATAATTAAATCTGCGCCCAAAATAGCTTAGTGCAAAATCGTACCGACGCTTAATAGTGCGTTGGTTAAATCTAGCACAAAACCGACAACTAGAAATGTCATGGTCAGGGCCTAGACAAGGAATACAGCAAGAGTGAAAGCCCTTATGAGGTATTTGCTTTCCACAAGAAATAGAATTATAAACTTTTTCTGACATCGGTCTGGAGCAAGAAAAATTTTCGCCAATGGGGTACTTAGCTTTTAATGAAGACTTCGGATCTGAAACTCGAACATGAAAATTTCAGGAATCAGCCGACTGGCACTTGCGATCTGCTTCTGCATCGGGCACCGCGCGGCAAGAAAGACTAAAGAAAATGGCATTGGCTACTTCTTTTATACCCCTGATGACCTGACGTCAGGGAAGGGGCGACAGCAGCCGACACAGGACCCAAGACTTTGGAATTCAGGCCAACTGAGGGCAACCTGCCAGCAGGATTACCTAAATGTAATGACTGCAACAGTGAAACATGAAGACCATCAGTGCGTCTCCTTTGCCTGTCAAGGGTATTCCAAAAGCCTCTGAGGATGTGTCTAACTCCAGGATCATAGTGGCTGAAGGGACTACACTAGAGGGAACCAAGGAAAAAGATGAATAGTTTCAGGAACCAGAAATTTCCACAGCATAGTCATCCATCCCATCTATGGCTAAAGCAAGTACGTAGCCTGCAGAAGAGGCTAAGTCTGTTTGGAAATTATCTTTTTGTGGTTAGAAGAAGGAAGGATGGAGAAACTAGTAGGTTGTTCCAAGGTGAAACCAAACAGTATGCCTGAACCCCGGGTGACTTTGTAGCTAGTAAAACAGGACAGTATCAAAATCAAGATTTTTCACCAAAAAACACAGTGAAAAGCAGTTTAAACACTTAATCCAGTCTTATAAAGTAATTCAACCCAAGTTCTGTTTGGGGGAAATAAACAAACACTTTCTCCAACAAAACTGAAAAGTCACACTTCACGGAAAACAGTGACTAAAAGTCATGTGGCATTCCATAAAAACATCTTTTCCTAACTTTAAATAAATTGTTTCAGAGAAAAGTTTAGTTGCTGAAATAAAAATAAAATGTGGATTTTTTTTTTTCTCTGAAATTAAATTATATGCCCAGCAATTGAGAACCATTAAGTTCATAGGTTCATAGGTAAGTACTAGGCTATCTGCCCGAGGGCATCTATAAGCCTAGCCAAAATGTGTTTACTTTCACCACCCCCTTAGATTAGTTCCCTGTGCCTCGGTCCAGCAGAGCCATTAATTCCCTGTGCCTCTGTCCAATAGAGCCACTGCAGTGATCCCCAGGGTAAATTTTCTGTTTCCCATCCACTCGTCAAGGTTTCTCTTGAAGAGTGTTGGTGAGGGGCTCTGCCTAATATAGATTGGAATCCTGTTACAAACCATGGGGAGTCTCTATGACAGGAATCTATCCCTCCAGCACATCCTATTTATCATTGTGGTGAGGTTTAGATCCCTAGAGCATGCGGCTCTCGGGGATTTGTTTTTTTTTTAGGTGGAGCATGCCCATCAATTCTGGGTTGGACATGGTCTTGTATGTCAGGCAGAGATCACCTCTGAGTAAGCGGCATGCAACCGAGTACAGCTAGTGTTTCTTCAGTTGGGCTGCATAGGGCATATGTTTGAGGCCAGTAATCCTCTTGGTGAGGGACTTCTGTGGTCTTTCCAGCTGTTGCAGATGTCTTGTAAGGTACATCCCAAATGGGGCGTTGTACTCTATGATGGTTCTGATGAGTGATGAGTAGAGGGGCACAATAACCGCTTTTGTTCTAGATACAAACCCTTTTGTGATTAGGTGCCACATAAAAGGATTTTCTAACCACCTTGGCAATATGACTATCAAAGGAGAGATTATTATCTACTTGGGTCCCCAGATCCCTTATTACATTTTCTGTATTTAGGAGACTACCATGTATATGTTAGTTCACGAGTACTTTGTTTTTTCCAAAGGGGATGACTAGGCACTTTGCGGCATTTAGTTTGAGGCCATGATTTTGACACCAGGTATCCGTCTCAGTGAGACCCTTCTGGAGGATGTCTGTATCAGCTGAAGAGTCAATTATGGCTCCCTGTTTGCAGTCATCTGCGATCTTGATCAGCCGTAGTCCTCCTGTGCTTGCTTGTACCTTTGAGAAGTATATACCGAACAGGAGGGGTCCCAGGACTGAGCCCTGGGGGATGCCACATTTAACTGGTTTAGAGTCGGACCTAAAGCCTGCAACTCTCACCATGTGTGTTCTATCCTTGAGTCAATTGGCAACTCATCTTGTGACATAGGGGTTTATGTTCAGGCTGGTGAGCTTGTCTATACTACCAGAATGGGGAATGGTGTCAAAAGCCTTTGCGAGGTCTAGGTAGGCTGTGTGGACCTACTTTCCCTCGTCTAAAGCCTTGGTAACTGTCTCAAAGAAGTCCACCAGGTTTAGGAGGCATGATCTGCCCTTAACAAAGCCAAACTGGGTAGGGTCCAATGTTTGAAGGTTCCCAATGTCTCTGTTAATGAATTCCATGATGATGCATTCCATAGCCTTGCAGACCAAGCTAGTCAGGCTTATAGGGTGATAGTTCCCAGGGTCCGTTGTGGCTCCACCTTTGTGGAGCGGGATAACTGTTGCTGTGCACGTACGTAGCCTGTAGAGAGGCTGAGTTTGAACAGTGTGTTTAGGTGAGGGGTTAGTTCATTTTGGAGCTCATGTAAGACACAGCCTGGGACACCGTCTGGTCCCATTGAAGCTGCATTTTTGGCTTTGGATAGGGCTGTTTTAACCTGTGTCTCAGTGATTGCTGGGGCACTACATTCTTCTGGTATGGTTATGGGCCCTTTAGGGGGTGAGAGTGGGGTGAAGTTTGCAATAAACCTGTCTGCCAGAATGTTGGCAATATCAGTCGGTTCAGTGTATTTTGTGCCATTCTGCACTAACTCAGAGCAGATCTGAGAGTTTCCACTTAAGTTCTTGACATAGCTAAAGAACGCTTTGTGGTTATCTTTGGAGTCCTTGACAATTTTTCTTTCAAAGCTAGCCTTGGATGATTTTATGAGGGATCATAGTTTCTTGCTAATACTGATCAAGGGATTTCTTTCCTTCTTAGGATTTTACTCTTTTCTGCACTAGTTTCCTCCTTCTATTGTATAACTTGTTTAGGGCAGGGGACCACCAGACTGGTTTCCTTTTCTTGGAGAAGTGCAACTTGGTTTTGCTTGGGATAGCACGATCCATGCATTCTTGCAGGTGCTCATAGAGTGCCTTTGTAAGGGATTCAGCAGCTTGGACAGCATTGTCCTTTAGCATGGGGGCTGTGAACTGTTCCCCCTTGGTCTTAAGTAACGTGAAGTTTGCTTTTGAAAAGTTTTTCATAGTGGTTTCCTTGATTGAGGGTGGGGGCGGAATGTGGATATCCAGAGTCATTGTCATAGTCTATGGTCTGATTTAACCAGCGAGGGTTTGACCTCTGGTGTAGAACACTGGTCGCCCATGTTGGTGATGACCAGGTCCAATATGTTGTCACCTCTGGTTGGGGGTGTTGACCAGTTGATCCTGGGCGTTCGAGTTTATAAATTCTAGGAAGCGTTGGGCAAGGGAGTTAGTGCTTGAGTAGTTCTCTCAGTTAATGTTTGGGTAATTGAAATCACTCAATATTAGGGCATTTGGTAGGACCTTCATATTTTCCAGTGTCTCCAGAAACACGGAATGGGGGTCCTGGGTCATGGTGGTTGATATGTAGCAAGCTATAATTTGAATTGCAGTTTTGCCCATTGTTAGTTGCACATGGATGATCTCTGAGGCACTGTGCTGTGCCATTAACCTGGAGGTGTGGGTATCCTTGATGAATATGGATACACCCCCACTTTTTGTGTTTCGGTCTGGGTTCTGTGGCCGAAAAGTATGGCATGAGTTATAGCCTGGTAGTGCTGGGATGTTCTCTCAAGCCTTAAACCAGGTTTCTGTTACTGCAACAGATATCGATGTTCTCCATATTGAGGAGTATCTCAAGTGGGTGCATTTTGAGGTTTAGACTTCTGGCGCTGAGTAGCATTACCCTCAATTTTGGTTACTTGTGTTATTTACGATGGCGGGTTTGTCTTTTGAGCCTTGCCTAAAAAAGGCACTATGGGGGCCAGTATTCGAAAGCCTAAGGGTGACAGGTGCAAGTCATCTCTTGTGAAGCAACGTGGCTTATTGAGCATGTCATCCCAGGTGGACAGATACTGGATCCCCTTTGAATGACACCAGAAACTTAGCCAATTGTTGAAATTGATATTTTTTTTCTTTATGCTGTGGCATCATTCTTGGTGAGGGCAGGATGTTACTCAGGGTCACGGTCATACCGGCCTGAGCTACATGATCAGAAAGCTCTTCCATGTCTTTTTTCATGTAGTCCAGGAAGGTACGTCTCAGGTCATTCACACCAACATGGACAATGACAGAGTCATATTTGTACGTGTTCTGGAGTGACCTGAGTGCTTGTGTTATGTGGTGGATCCTGGTGCCTGACAGGCAGCTAACTGTAACCTTCTCCTTGTCCAGCCTAGTTAGTGGGACATCAGTATGCCTGACTATAGAGTCACCTATTACTAATGTGTTGTGTATGTTATTTTGCCTTAAGGGCTGCGATTGCGTGACACACTGATTACGTGAAGTATGTGTTTCATGGTTTGTGATGGGGTGTGGAGGTTGCTTGTGTGTCTGCTTTAGAGGTCTCTGTTGCTTTTGCAGATTTTTATTTAGAGCCTCCGAGTATGTTTTTGTGTATTTATGTGTGTTATTTGCCAGTGTTGGTTTAGTAGGTCTATGTAAGACTGGGTGGTGTATTGCAAGTATTTTCCTTCTCCTCTGGGCTGTCAGTTCCAGTTTTGGGTTGAGAGAGCTTTGCCTCCAGTTTGGCTGTATAATTGCATCTCTCGCACATATTAGTGTTTGGTGGTAGGAGGAGAGGGTTGTCTGTGTACATGAGGCAGTTGTAACATTGCCTCAAAATGCCCAGATTCACCATTTTGACTGGAGAGTACTCCTGAAACTGCCCTTTGGATATGCCTGAATAGGTAAAGTGAGCTGTTTTACTGATTTGCTGGTAGGGACGAATAGATAGCCTTGTCCTTCTGGATAGTATAGGGGGTCTAGTGTTAGGGTTAATTAGTGCTTGCTATGAGTTTTGAGCAAGTGCTGGGCTGTGAAATGAATGGTTTGAGTGCTTAAGTTGAAAGTTTGTCTAGTTCCAAGGGAAAAATTGAAGAGCAGACTTCATGGAGCCAGGAATACTTTAACCCTAGCTAGCCGGCACTGCCCGGCGCGCAAAACCACGTAAATGTGTTTTTTATAGAAGGGAAATGAAAGAGATAGACATTAGCCCAAAATGGCCAATAAACTACTAACTTCTGGGCTACAGCAAACAAGGCGCACAAATTTCAGAAAGAAACAGATCAAATAAGCAGGCACAATAAGCCTTTAACCAGAAATTCCCAGCTCAGAAGGGCAGAATCTAGCCTCTCCTCCCACAAGAGTGCAGACTACAAACCTTTGTAATGTAAAATAACTGGTCTGAAGCCCAAGTGCTTAAACCAAAAGACTTAGAATAACAGTTACAATTTAATCAGGCTACTACAAAGCAGTAATAACTACAGCAGAATAATACAATTGACTACTTTTAAGAAGAAGCACAAACAAAATAAAGTAATAAAGTGGGAAGAAACACAATTACAGTAAAAGCAGATGAATAAAGTGCATTTTTTTTGTTTGTTATATACATAACAATAGAAAACGAGCAAATTGATTTAAACAAATTACTCAATTAATCAGTAAAAGAACTCAAAACTGAGCCCCGTTCCAGCAGTCTTCAATCTGACTGTTGATCCTCCAAAGCCCACAGCAGGGATGCTCTTCAAAGGTAGAAAAGCTCTGAAGGGCTTGGCATCACACTGATGATGGTTTTGAAGCATGGAACATGTCCCTAAGCTCTGGAAGCTCTCAACTGTTATATCCTATACATTCTGTAACCCATATAGCTAAAGCTACTGCAACAGTGATCAAATGATGATCATCAAGTGGTTCTGAGGTAAGTAAAACACTGACAGTCCCCAACATGCACATTATCCTGTCCTCAATACAAATATACATGAAACCTGAGTACAAATTTTGTCAAAAAAGACTGGAGGGGAGTCAGCTCCCCACTTCACCTCCTGAAGTTATATACACCAATTCCACAGTTGCACTAACTCGAAGAAGGGGGAAATTTCCTCCAAAAAGGGAGTAGTAGCCTTAGCTATATAGGTTAAACCCCACCAAGGATATAACAGCTGGCCATCTTCCAAAGTTTCAGGGTACCTTCAACATGCACAAATTGTCAAGTAGCACGGCCTGAGCTGACTAAAAGACAAGTTTGAGTGCAAAGCCTTTCAGAGTTCACTGCTGCTGTAGAGTATACTCCTCTGAGGTTTTTGAAAATCGATGGTCAGCTTGTGCTTTCCTTAGCTGGGCAGATAAGTTCCCTTTTGGGAAAAAAACTTCCACTGTCTTATTTTATACTGATGTTTTATTAATTTCCTCTTCAGGAAATTTATTTTAAAGCTAGGAGTGTTGTGTTTTAATGGACTGTCTCTATACTGTGATGTACTTTTAAAGGGAACAATCACTGTTCCTGTCAGTTAAAAAGTACTGTTATCTAACTGATAAAATGTTTTCAGTGTTTATTTTAAGTCAGAAGGGGCTGCCATAGTGTTTGAAAGTGCTGTTTACTATGTTCTTTTCTATTTAAAAAAAAGGAAAGAAAAAAGTAACTTTTGTGGACTGGTAGTTTTGCTGGCATTGTTGCTTGGTTCTCCCTAAGTTAGAGGGACCAATTTTGGCTTGACCATGGAACAGATTGTCACTCCCACTGTCAGTCCTTCTTCTAGCCACAAAAAGAAAAAGTTAGACAGACAGCCTTTGTCACCACAGTAGGCTAGCAATTTGCCTCAGCTGCAGATAGGTGACTCTGCTGTGGCCTTTTGTTGTACCTCAGACAACTCAACTTTTACCCTGGATCCCTCTGGTGTAGCACCTGCAGCCACCCTGGATCAGGGGTCAGCCACATCCTCTGCAGCTGTTGGGGACCCTCAATGGGCAAGGGAGAACCACTCTTGTCAGTCCTGAGAGACGGAACAGGGAAGGTTTCCATTCTGTGTCAGAATGCTGTGCCCATCCCTGAGGAAGCAGTGACTGCAATTAGTAACATGGTTGGCTCCACTTTTCCTGTCAACAAGAAACAGAAAACGAAGCATGTATCTATTCTTCGTCAAATTTCTTTGGGTAGGAGCAGTTTACTGTGACTGGCTCAGGGTTTGAATCAAGCTATTGATCCTTCCTGTAGAGTAGTTTCTGATAAAAGAAAGAGAGATGCTGCCTTTCCTGAAGAGGTTCAAGATTCTGAATCTGAACAAGAAGATACAGTCATGGATTCAGGGTTTTGTCCTCAGATTCCTGATTCAGACTCAGAGGAGAGCTCTCTTGGTTCTCCCTGTAGGGGGTTTCCCTTTCTTTGAAACTATTGCTAGGCTGTCACAATATTTCAGTGGGAGAACACTGAGACTTCTGTCCCACAAGAAATACTGTGAGCTGTTACAGAAGAATTTTCCAGACCCTACACCCATTCCTCCTGTCATGTCTGCTTTAGACGATGTGTATTCTACTGCCTGCAATTTTTCTGATAGTCAGCCAGCTGTGCCTAAAAATTAAGATAGGATGTATAAAGTTCCTAAGTCTTTTACATTTTTATATACTACTCCCAAACCTGATCCAGCTGCTATAGCATTAGTTGACTTCTCTGCTGCTAAGCACTCAGTTAATTCCAATCCTACTCTTTCTAGTAAGGATGGGAAAATTATTCATAGGTATGGGAAAAAAAAGTGTATACTTCTGCAACTTTGAATTTCAGAATCTTAAATTGTCAGGCTCACATGTTACAGTTTATTCTGACATATTGTGAAAGTATGAGGAATGTTTTATCTACAGTTTCTTCTTGGGAAATAAAAATCTGCTTTAAATAACAGTTTCGGGTGTTACACAGATCACTACTCGTTATCTGCAGTGTGTGTATGACTCTGTAGATACTTCTTCCAGGGATATGGCCACTGGTTCAGATTTAAGGGGGTTTACATGCCTGCATTCTCAGAGCCTTACAGACATACCTCTCAATTGTCCAGATTTTTGCATCATATTTTAGGTCTGTTCCTCATAACATTTGTGATTTTCTGGCAAATCACTACGAAGTCAATAAATAATGACATACATTTGAGTTTCAGACTTCATATCCTTCAGAAAACACATGTTAACATGAAGCCTGTTATTCTAGCAACTTTTTTAAGTTTATAAGAGCAATGTTTTAATTTTGTCCCTATTTTTGGGCCTTTGTCCTGCCATTCCTTTAGGCTTTGTCCAGATTTCTTACACTAAGAGTTTGAAAGATATGCTTCCAGATGATATTAAAAATGAGATTTTAAATTCTTCCTGGGAAAGAAATTAATAGAGTTTGCCCCCTCTGCTGCAGAGGAGATCAAAAAGTGTGATGAAAGAGGCAAGCTGATCCAGGGAATCTCTATGATTTTTTGGCCCTCCTTTTCTAAATTGTCCAAAGGATTTTCTCTTTTCTCGTCCAATTTTGGCAAAAACAGAATAAACAGTTTCAGCAGAATTCATGTAAACAGCCATTTAAGAAGTGGCAAAGAGGTTCCAAGAAGTCGCAAACCTCCCAATACCAAGGACATTCCAACAAGTCTGAATGACTATTCAAGAGACCTTGTGACTTCCTCCCACCCTATCACACTTTCTCTTCCAGAAAGTCCGAATCTCATTGTTTTCTCTTTGGCAATAGATTGTTTCAGACAAATGGGTTCTGAAAATCATTCAGCATCATTATAGATGGCAGTGGGAGGAAATTCTTCCTTTTCAGGGGGTCATTACTCATCTTGCAGATCAGAATGCTTTGTTTCCTCCTGTTCATAGGTTCATAGGTGTTTACTAGGCTAATGACCACAAGGGCCTTTTTAACCCTATCCATGCATCCTAAATCCCTGAAAAGTTCTGATACCCTTGATGAGTGTAAGCATGGGTTTGGGAGATGAAACATTTACATGCATGGGCCTGGGAGATGGAACATTTACAGTTATATGCTCTGAGTTGGTGCAGAATGGCACAAGATACACTGAACCGACTGATATTGCCAACATTCTGGCAGACAGGTTTAGTGCAAGATTCACCCCCCCCCTCTCACCCCCTAAAGGGCCCATAACCATACCAGAAGAATGTACAGCCCCAGCAGTCACTGACACACAGGTTAAAACAGCCCTATCCAAAGCCAAAAACATAGCTTCAATGGGACTGGACGGTGTCCCAGGCTGTGTCTTACACAAGCTCCAAAATGAACTAACCCCTCACCTAAACACACTGTTCAAACTAAGCCTCTCAACAGGCTACATACCCATAGAGTGGTGCACAGCAACAGATATCCTGGTCCACAAAGGTGGAGCCACAACGGACCCCAGGGATTATCGCCCTATAAGCCTGACTAGCCTGGTCTGCAAGGCTATGGAGCGCATCATCATGGAACTCATTAACAGAGACATTGGGAACCTCCAAACACTGAACCCTACCCAGTTTGGATTTGTTAAGGGAAGATCATGCCTTCTAAACCTGGTGGACTTCTTTGAGACAGTTACCAAGGCTTTAGATGAGGGAAAGAAGGTCCATATACAAAAGAAATCAAAGATGTAAGCCATCTGGAGAGAGATACTTTCGAAACTGGAAGGCCCTTTCTGCCTTCTGCATAAGAAACAAACAGTTGGTCAGACTTTCTGATTTGTTTGGTCCTGTCTAAGTAATACCTCAATTGTTGATGAACATCTAGCCAATGTAATTTTTGTTCTGACCTATTAGAATAGTTAGGAAAAAACACAGGAAGGTCAATGTTTTGATTTAGGTTTGCCGGAGAGGCTACTTTGGGTAAGAAGGATGGGTTGGTACGTAAGGATACCCTGTCCTTATGAAACAAAAGGTAAGGGGATCGACTACAGAGTGCATGAAGTTCAGAGACTCTTCTAGCCGAAGTAATGGCTACCAAAAAGAGTGTTTTCCAGGATAGCAATTTCATCGAACACGAAGCCGCAGGTTCAAATGGGGGAAGAATCAAAGATGTCAGAACCAAGTTAAGGTCCCAAGAAGGAGGAGGATTTCTAATAGGAGGCTTGAGAAGAAAAACTCCCTTCAAAAAGGCTTTGCAAAGTTTGTGAGACATGATGCCAGACTCTGAGATTCCAACATGAAAGTTAGAAATAGCTGCCAATTGGACCTTAAGAGTAGAAGGAGACGAACCTGAATGGAAAAGTTTGGCTAAGAAATCAAGGACCGATTGAATAGAAGCAGTGAAAGGGTCTATGTTCTTTCCCTGCGCCCAATAGGAAAAACGTTTCCACTTACTAAGATAAATCTTCCGAGTGGAGGTTTTATGGAAGCTATTAAAATATCTCGAACTGAGTGAGATATTAGAGGAAGCCTGGCTAGGGTTGGAATTGGAGGAACCATGCAGTGAGGTTCAGAGGGAGGAGGAGCGATGTAACTGACCCGACTGATGGATCAAAAGATCTGGAACTAGGTCCAGATGCCAGGTTGCTCAACAGGAAACGATGTAGAAATAGGAACCAAACTGGTCGAGGCCAGTATGGAGCAATGAGGATCATGGAAGCTTTCTGAGCGATGGCTTTCTGTATCAATTGAGAAATCAGTGGGAAGGGAGGAAAGGCATACAGAAGTCCCCGGGCCAATCTTGGACTACAGCGTCTCTGCTGGGATGGCCTGGTTGGGAAAGAGTGTGAAATAATTTTCGCACTTGCTGTTTTGGGAGTAGCAAAAGGTCGCAGCAAGGCTGGCCCCACTTTAGAAAAACTTTCTCCAACACTGAATTTTTTTAGAGACCACTCATGAGGCATGAGAATAGCTCTGCTCAATTTGTCTCAATGACATTGGACTTCCCGGAATGCGTGCTATCAGAAACCGCTGAGAAGAAATCGCCCATTGCCACAGTCTGAGTGCCTCTCGACATAGGGATAGGATCTGGTTCCGCCTTGTTTGTTGATATACCACACTACAGACATATTGTCCGTTGCTGAATCTCTTACAAAGGCACTCTATGAGCACCTGCAAGAATGCATGGATCATGCTATCCTAAGCAAAACCAATACTCACTCTTCCAAGAAAAGGAAACCAGTCTGGTGGACCCCTGCCATAAACAAGCTATACAACAGAAGAAAGAAACTAGTACAGAAAAGAGTAAAATCCCAAGAAGGGAAGACATCCCTGATCAGTATCAGCAAGAAACTACAATCCCTCATAAAATCATCCAAGGCTAGCTTCGAAAGAAAAATTTCCAAGGACTCCAAAGATAACCACAAAGCATTCTTTAGCTATGTCAAGAACCTAAGTGGAAACTCTCAGATATGCTCTGAGTTGGTGCAGAATGGCACAAAATACACTGAACCTACTGATATTGCCAACATTCTGGCAGACAGGTTTAGTGCAAGATTCACCCCCCCCCCTCTCACCCCCTAAAGGGCCCATAACCATACCAGAAGAATGTAGAGCCCCAGCAGTCACTGACACACAGGTTAAAACAGCCCTATCCAAAGCCAAAAACATAGCTTCAATGGGACTGGACGGTGCCCCAGGCTGTGTCTTACACAAGCTCCAAAATGAACTAACCCCTCATCTAAACACACTGTTCAAACTAAGCCTCTCAACAGGCTACATACCCATAGAGTGGTGCACAGCAACAGATATCCTGGTCCACAAAGGTGGAGCCACAACGGACACCAGGGATTATCGCCCTATAAGCCTGACTAGCCTGGTCTGCAAGGCTATGGAGCGCATCATCATGGAACTCATTAACAGAGACATTGGGAACCTCCAAACACTGGACCCTACCCAGTTTGGATTTGTTAAGGGAAGATCATGCCTCCTAAACCTGGTGGACTTCTTTGAGACAGTTACCAAGGCTTTAGATGAGGGAAAGAAGGTCCACACATTCTACCTAGACCTAGCAAAGGCTTTCAACACCATTCCCCATTCTGATATTATAGACAAGCTCACCAGCCTGAACATAAACCCCTACGTCACGAAATGGGTTGCCAATTGGCTCATGGAGAGAACCCACACGGTGAGAGTTGCAGGCTCTAGGTCTGACTCTAAACCGGTTACAAGTGGCGTCCCCCAGGGCTCAGTCCTGGGACCCCTCCTGTTCGGTATATACCTCTCAGAGGTACAGGCAAGAACAGGAGGAATATGGCTGACCAAGTTCACAGATGACTGCAAACTGGGGGCCACAACTGACTCATCGGCTGATACAGACATCCTCCAGAAGGGTCTCACTGAGACGGATACCTGGTGTCAAAATCATGGCCTCAAGCTAAATGCCAAAAAGTGCATAGTCATCCCCTTTGGAAAAAACAATGTACCCCTGAACTACCACATACATGGTAGTCCCCTAAATATAGAAAATGTAATAAGGGATCTGGGGAGCCAAGTAGATAGTAATCTCTCCTTTGATAATCACATTACCAAGGTGGTTAGAAAATCCTTCTACGCGGCCTACTTAATCACAAAAGGGTTCTCATCTAGAACAAAAGAGGTTACTGTGCCCCTCTACTCATCACTCATCAGACCCATCATAGATTACAACGCCCCATTTGGGATGTACCTTACAAGACACCTGCAACAGCTGGAAAGAGCACAGAAGTACCTCACCAAGAGGATTACTGGCCTCAGATGCCCTATGCAGCCTGACTGAAGAAACTCCAGCTGTACTTGGTTGCATACCGCTTACTCAGAGGTGATCTCTGCCTCACATAAAAGGCCATGTCCAACCCAGAATTGATGGACATGCTCCACCTAAAAAAAAACAACTCCCCAAGATCCACATGCTCTGGGCATCTAAACCTCACCACAACAATAAATATGACATGCTGGAGGGATAGATTCCTGTCCCAGAGACTCCCCATGCTTTGGAACAAGATTCCAATCTACATAAGGCTGAGCCCCTCACTAACACTCTTCAAGAGAAACCTTGACGAGTGGATGGGGAACAGAAAATTTACCCCAGGGATCACTGTAGTGGCTCTGCTGGACAGAGGCACAGGGAACTAATGGCTCTGCTGGACAGAGGCACAGGGAGCTAATCTAAGGGGGGGGGTGGTGAAAGCCAACACATTCTGGCTAGGCTT
Organism: Protopterus annectens; assembly: GCF_019279795.1. Classification (NCBI taxonomy): domain Eukaryota; kingdom Metazoa; phylum Chordata; order Ceratodontiformes; family Protopteridae; genus Protopterus; species Protopterus annectens. The sequence continues at coordinate 1,517,230,877 of NC_056731.1, read as the reverse complement.
ACAAATGCCCAAGGGCAGATAGCCTAGTACTTACCTATGAATTAGAAGTTATGTACCTACCATAACGTTCCATGTTAGTTGTCTTCTTCTTGCCTTCTTTCTTGCTGGATGGGTTCGGAGCCGATCCTCGGCTCCGACTCGGCCACTCTAAAAGCTCGAGAGTTAGTTCCACCGGCTCGAGGCTCCCCTTATATCCCACAATGCTAGGCGATAATACCTCAGATCTCGTTTGTAAGCTAGGCCCAGCCAGGAAAAAATCCAGATACACTGGAAAGGGGGAACCCACCTCTATAAAGTGACAGAAAGAAGGTGACCTAAAACCTGATGAGGGAATATATACATATCACTGTATATACATAAATACAAATAGAGGTGGTAAGAAGAAAAAGGTCACAATCAAACTCCTCTAGGTCTGTCCAGGCTAGGGGGAAGGAGAGGGGCCTTAAGAAAGAAGCAGAAGAAGACAACTAACATGGAACGTTATGGTAGTTACATAACTTCTAAATGTTAAGTTGTCTATCTCGCCTTCATTCTTGCTGGATGGGACCGCGTCCCTAGCACCTTGTCCCGGGTGGCCTATCGGAACAGACTCTTGAGTACAGTGGAACCAAAGTTGGCTCTGTGTCTAGAAGCTAAATCCAACTTATAGTGAGAAATGAAAGTATGAGGAGTAGCCCAAATAGCTGCAGCACAAATCGTATCAATAGGCAGCCTGTCTTGGAAAGCTATGGAAGTAGCCAAAGCTCTAGTCGAATGAGCCTTAGGTTTGTTTGGTAACTTTTGATGCCTGATCTCATATACAAAAGAAATCAAAGATGTAAGCCATCTGGAGAGAGATACTTTCGAAACTGGAAGGCCCTTTCTACCTTCTGCATAAGAAACAAACAGTTGGTCAGACTTTCTGATTTGTTTGGTCCTGTCTAAGTAATACCTCAATTGTCGATGAACATCTAGCCGATGTAATTTTTGTTCTGACCTATTAGAATAGTTAGGAAAAAACACAGGAAGGTCAATGTTTTGATTTAGGTTTGCCGGAGAGGCTACTTTGGGTAAGAAGGATGGGTTGATACGTAAGGATACCCTGTCCTTATGAAACAAAAGGTAAGGGGATCGACTACAGAGTGCATGAAGTTCAGAGACTCTTCTAGTCGAAGTAATGGCTACCAAAAAGAGTGTTTTCCAGGATAGCAATTTCATCGAACAAAGGTCGCAGGTTCACACGGGGGAAGAATCAAAGATGTCAGAACCAAGTTAAGGTCCCAAGAAGGAGGAGGATTTCTAATAGGAGGCTTGAGAAGAAAAACTCCCTTCAAAAAGGCTTTGCAAAGTTTGTGAGACATGATGGCAGACTCTGAGATTCCAACATGAAAGTTAGAAATAGCTGCCAATTGGACCTTAAGAGTAGAAGGAGACGAACCTGAATGGAAAAGTTTGGCTAAGAAATCAAGGACCGATTCAATAGAAGCAGTGAAAGGGTCTATGTTCTTTCCCTGCGCCCAATAGGAAAAATGTTTCCACTTACTAAGATAAATCTTCCGAGTGGAGGTTTTATGGGAAGCTATTAAAATATCTCGAACTGAGTGAGATATTAGAGGAAGCCTGGCTAGGGTTGGAATTGGAGGAACCATGCAGTGAGGTTCAGAGAGGGGAGGGAGCGATGTAACTGACCCGACTGATGGATCAAAAGATCTGGAACTAGGTCCAGATGCCAGGGTTGCTCCAACAGAAAACGGTGTAGAAATGGGAACCAAACCTGTCGAGGCCAGTATGGAGCAATGAGGATCATGGAAGCTTTCTGAGCGATGGCTTTCTGTATCAATTGAGAAATCAGTGGGAAGGGAGGAAAGGCATACAGAAGTCCCCAGGGCCAATCTTGGACTAGAGGGTCTCTGCTGGGATGGCCTGGTTGGGGAAAGAGTGTGAAATAATTTTCGCACTTGCTGTTTTGGGGAGTAGCAAAAAGGTCGCAGCAAGGCTGGCCCCACTTTAGAAAAACTTTCTCCAACACTGAATTTTTTTAGAGACCACTCATGAGGCATGAGAATAGCTCTGCTCAATTTGTCCGCAATGACATTGGACTTCCCGGGAATGTGCGTTGCTATCAGAAACCGCTGAGAAGAAATCGCCCATTGCCACAGTCTGAGTGCCTCTCGACATAGGGGATAGGATCTGGTTCCGCCTTGTTTGTTGCTATACCACACTACAGACATATTGTCCGTCTGAATTGCTATCATTCCTGTCGGAAGAGAGTCTTGAAGGGCCTGCAACGCTAAAAGCACTGCTCTCATCTCTAGAACATTTATATGCAAGTGGCATTCGTAAGGTTGCCATATGCCCTGGACCATCCTGCCCTGATAATGCTCCCCCCACCCGATCAGGGAGGCGTCCGTTGTCAGAGTAGCAACCGGAGGGGGAGGAACAAAGGGTCTTCCTAAGAAGAGCTGGGGGGATGTAATCCACCAAAAGAGGTGATTCCTGCATGCTTGAGTTATCACAATGGTGTGGGACATCGGAAGTTGTTGGTATGACCATTGTGTGAAGAGCATCCATTGTAAGATTCTCATGTGAAATCTGGCTAATAGAAGAAGAGGGATAGCAGCTGCCATGATCCCTAGAACTTTCAGGACCAGTCGGGCTCTGATTTTGTTGCTGTGGAGGAGAAGAGAGACCTGTTTGTGTATGTCTGCTATCCTCTGGTCTGTGAGTCTGGCTGACATGCTGACTGTGTCTAGATTTGCGCCTATGAAGGTAATAGCACGACAAGGCGACAAAACAGACTTTTTGCAATTTATTGAGATACCTAGCTTTCGACATGCGAAAAGTGTAGTCTCTGGCAAGTAGTAGAGGATGCTTGGTGGGGGCTGTAAGGAGCCAGTCGTCTAAGTATGGAAACACCTGGAATCCTTGACGTCTCAGATGAGAGGCGACCACTGCCATGCATTTGGTAAACACCGGGGCTGTGGTGAGTCCAAAGGGCAGGGCTCTGAATTGAAAATGACTGGTTCCCAACCTGAAGCGGAGAAATCTCCTGGAGCGTCTGTTCATTTTTATATGATAGTACGCATCCTGGAGGTCTATAGAGCACATCCAGTTGTCCTTCCCCAATAGGGGTAGGATGGACTGCAGCGTGACCATCCGAAATTTTGTTTTCTTGACAGACTTGTTCAAGTTGCTGAGGTCCAAAATTGGTCTCCAGTCCCCTGTTTTCTTTGGCACCAAAAAGAATTTGGAGTAAATTCCGGATCCTTGCTGGTCTGCTGGAACTGGTTGAATGGCTCTTTTTGCAAGCAACTTTGAAATTTCTAACACTGCTTGCTTCCTTTGAGCGGGTGGAACATTTGGAAGAGACTTTTTTGATTGTTTTGGAATGCGAAAGAAAGGGATGGAATAGCCTTTGGAAATGATAGACTGTACCCACTTGTCTTGAGTTAGGGATCGCCAGGCTTCTGGGTACAGTGATAATCTTCCCCCAACTGCCTCCGAAGGTGGACAGTCGGGCAACACCTCAGGGATGTTGAAAGGGCTTGTCAGAAAAGGTTTCTCGATTGCCCTGGTTCTGCGGACCCCCCCTGCCTCTAGGGCGGCGTCTGCCATTATTGTTCCCCCCTCTGCCTCTAGAGGGGAACCGACTCTGTGCGTCAGGCAAAGCTCCTTGAGATTGTTTGTGGAACCACATCTTTCCACCCTTCTGGCCCTTGGGGTAAGGCCTAGAAGGAGTAGAAAAACGGACTCCGACGGCAGAAAGAGTTTTGCCATCAGTCTCACACCTTGTCAGGGTTTCTTTCACTTGTGGACCAAAAAGAGACGATCCATCAAACGGGGAGTTAGTGAAAGACGTCTTGAAAGGGTCCGCAAAATTGCATAGCCACATCCAGGCATGCCGGCGTAAGGCCACGCCTGTACCTGCAGCTCTGCTCGCTCCATCAGCCGCATATGAAAGGAGGAGCATGGAGGAGTTAGCTATCGAATTGAGGGTAGCCAGCTGAGCGTTCATCTTATTCTGAAAACCCGCAGCTGTTGGATCCTTTAACATCTCACTCGCTTCCTTGATCAAGTCTCTCTGAAGACGAGTGAAATGACAGAGGTAGTTCAGCGAACGCATAGAAAAGGTCGCTGACGAGAACATCCGCTTCCCGTACCTATCCATAGACCTAGATTCTTTGTTAGGAGGATGGACAGGCACTGAAGGATCAGCTAGTTCCTTCTTGGTGGCAGCAGCCACCACCATAGCATCCACAGAAACTCCTTTAGTCAAAAATTGTTTGTCTGCTGGTGCCGTAATAAACTTTGAAGGTCTCCTGGGGGTGGGGTCTACAGAGTCAGGAGCCGTCCAGGCCTTTTTTGCTACCACCTGCATGAGGGGGTCAAAGGGGGGGGGGCACCCAGGAGGTGGAAGGGCGAGAGCCGAACGCCTCAAGATACACAGATTCATCCTCTGAAGGGTTGAGGGCTGGCCAATTCCCCCTCTGTTTTAAGATCTCCAGGATGTCTGCAAAGGAGACATCTTCAGAGGGGGAACGGGGGGAACCTTCAGAATCCTCTAAATCCGTGTCAGAGGTGACAGACTCAGGTGAGTCTATGTGCTTCCTCTTGCACTTTCTCTTCCTAGGGGGCTCTCCTGCCAATTCAGGAGAGGCCTCGGAAGAGGAGGAGATCCCCACAGGGGACTCTTGAGGAGCTGGCTCTCTGCAATCTGGGATGAGGGAGTGAGTAGAAATTACCTGAGGCACCGAGGAGGGAGGGGCGGACGGAGCCGACTGTGGAGTTGAACCAGGTTCCAACACACTCTGCATGACCTCGAAAGCACCCCTGTCAGTCAGAGCCAGAGGTCTCCACTCCGAAAAGCTGAAAACCTCCCTCGGCACCGACAGTGATGGCTCCGAGGCCGATGTCAGAGCTGAACTCACCAACGCCGAAGCCCCGAGAGGGAGAGCGGGGTCGGACAAGGGTCCGATGCCACTCACCCCCTTGGAGCCGATGAGGGAAGTCCGGTGCCGAGATTCCTCCAATGAAGAAATCGGAGCAGACGACGGCACCGAAGACAATTGTATCGGCTCCGACGCTGCCACAGTCTCGGGTCCGAAACGCCCCGGCTCCGAACTCAAAGGAGTCGGAGGAGGAACATTTTGAGTAATAGGGTTAAGCATCGACTGATGAGTCAGGCTCTGAAGCATTTGGGCCAGTGCCTCGGACTTAAGAAGTCGACTCACCACCCTCTGAAGGTCATGATCTGAAAGTCTCGACGACCTAGAGGAGTGAGACCTATGGCTCCGTTCAGACAGCAAGGGAGATGCTGGAGCCGAATGAATGGAGCCAAGAGACGGTGACCTAGACCTCTTCCTAGTTGTCGGTTCTTATAATCTTATCGGAGCCGACTCAGTGATTTCTAATACCTCGGCTCCGGCCAGAGCCGAGGAAACAGAAGAAATAAGTGTTCGAGCCTCATCGGCTCCAGCCGGAGCCGGTGCTGTAGCAGACTTCGAAGCCCTAGGTGTCGACTCAGAAGCTGGAGCTGACGACCTAGTAGGCTTGGAGGGTTTGCCTGAAGATAGAGTCGGGGGACCCTCAGGTTTCAATAAGCCTCGTAAGATAAGCTTATTTTTCCTTTCCTGCAGGACTCTAGGGCTGAAGCCATGGCAAACAGCACAAGAGTCCTGCAGGTGCAAAGGTCTCAGGCAGTACACGCAAGAAGTGTGACCGTCTGTCAGAGACATCTTCTGACAGCACGAGTCACACTTCTTAAAGCCTGAGACCTTTGAATCCTTAGACATTACTAAAGATATAAAGTGTAATCACCACACAGACACAAACACACCGATTACACTATCCAATATAAAATTAAATTAAACTAATAAATTTAGTTTTAAATTTCTATTTATTTAGATCCCTACAAAACAACACACATACACTTTACTAGTAATAAGGGAATGGAAGAGCCGAAGGCCTAAGGAAAGAACTCCTAAGTTCTTGAGGTAAAAAGGGTGGAGAAACTGGAAGGAATGGATAAAAAACTATTTAACTTTGAAAATTATGAATAAAAACTAAGTTAAAGGGGGTAAAACTAAGATTTAGATTGCTCTAAACTAACTAACCTGAAGCCGGATGGAACAACACACCTCGATCGCTGTAGCGGCAAACGAGATCTGAGGTATTATCGCCTAGCATTGTGGGATATAAGGGGAGCCTCGAGCCGGTGGAACTAACTCTCGAGCTTTTACAGTGGCCGAGTCGGAGCCGAGGATCGGCTCCGAACCCATCCAGCAAGAATGAATGCGAGACAGACAACTTAACATCTTATGTTAGTCATAGAATAGTTCCTGAATATTCCAGGTTTAGCTGGGGGGTCCAGGTTTTAATTTTACTTTATAGGAGACAATTTTGTGGTCTGACCTTATCAGGTAAGACATTGCAGTAGGGGGTGTGCAGCACTCTCCCATATTACTGAGGACCAGATCCAGTATGGTTGCACCCCTGGTTGGTATTTTGACTATCTGGTCCAGAGATTTTGTGTTTACAAAAGATAGGAATCTCTGTGCCTGTACGTTTGATGTCGTATATGATTTCCAGTAAATAATGAAGTAATTAAAGTCACCCATGAATATGGTATTGGGTTGGATGGTTAGTGTTTCTAATAAGTTTAAATACATGGTGTGGGTTTCCTGAATCACAGAGGGGGAGCTATAGCTTCCAAGGAAGTGGTATTGGATTTTGCCTATGATGATTTGAATATCAAGTGCATTATTCTGTTTGACCAGCCTTGAAGTATATTTATTTTTGATATAAACAGAGACACCTCCACCTTTAGTCCCTGCCTGTGAAGTAGCTGGTCTAAGTTATGTGGAAGGCATTATAACCTTGCACTGTTGGTGTACTCTCCGCGACTTTAAACCATGTCTCATTGACCACACAGATGTCAGCATTCTCAAGGGTAAAGAGAGCTTCTAGGGAGTTGAGTCTTTTGTTTAGACTCTTAGCATTGAGCAGTAATACCTTTAGATTTTCCGGGTTCTGATTTGCTAAGTCAGAAGTACTTTCAGTTTGGCATTGCCTAAAATGGCACTATGGAGGAAGACAATGTTTTAACTAATATTCAAAAGCCTAGAGGGGAGGAGTGCACATCATCTCTGACAAAGCAGTGTGGTCTGTTGACCATCTCTTTCCATGCTGACAAATATTGCATTCCCTTAGAATGACACCAGAAACTAAGCCAATTATTAAAGTCAATCATCTTTTGTTTATATTGTGGCATCATCCTTGGAGAAGGTAAAATGCTGCTCAATGTTTGGCTCATACCAGCCTGAGGCCCATATTCTGAGAGCTCCATGATGTCTCTCTTCTTATAGTGTGGGGAGGTACGTCTCAGGTCATTTACTCCCATATGGACTATGACTTGAGTCATATCGGTACTTGTGGTCCAATGACCTGAGTGTGTGCATACGTACTGTGGCTGATCCTAGCGCCTAGTGAGCAACTGACCGTGATGTTCTCCTTGCTCAGCCTGGTAAGAGGGACATCAGTGTGTCTCACGATGGAGTCTTCAATGACGAGAATGTTGGACGGTGTAGTGTCTTGTCTTATGGGCTTAGAGGTACAGGCTCCATGAGATGTAGCAATATGTGTTGATGTGGGTGCTGTTTTGAAAGAGTGCATTTGGGGCTGCTGAGGGTATTTGCTACGTGTACTTCATTTAGGAGGTCTTTGTGGTTTAGGAAAGTTACATTTAAGTGCCTCATAATATGTAGGTCTATATGTCTGCTTTGAATTGTGTGTGATGGATGCAGCTTGTGTACTATTAACAACCTTAGTAACATTAGGTGTTCTTTTATATAAGCCCTTTGCCTCCAGTGACATTGTGTAAATACATCTCTCGCATATCATATCAGTTCTTCATCACATGCTGTCCAAAGAGTGACAGAATCAGTTCCTCCTTCCCAGGTGGGGAAGGGGTTTTATTAAAGGATGCTCCTATTCCCAAAGAAAGAAAATGTTTCAAGGCCAGTTCTGGATCTTTCTTTCCTAGACGTGTTTGAGATAGTGCCCAAATTCAAAATGATGTCACTTCATAACCTATTGCTCTTCTTCCTCTTTCAAGTTTCCTTGTAACACTAGACTTAAAAGATGCTTATCATCACACTCCTATTCAGCCAGACTTCAGGTGTTTTTTAAGGTTTTGTGTGTCTGGATCAGATTATCAGTTCTCTGCCTTACCCTTTGGACTATCCACTGCACCAAGAGTGTTCACAAAGTGTTTAGCTCCAGTTACAGCTCACTGCAGGTTACAGGGTATCCACACTGTTCCGTATTTAGATGACTCACTTGTCTTTTCAGGAGTCTTTTTCAAAATGTCAGGAATCTCCCTCCGGTGAGAGATCTCTTGCAAAAGCTGAGATTCCAAAAGAACATTCAAAAGTACTTTTTAAGTCCCTCACACAGGATTGTGTTCCTAGAATGTCAACTAGATGCCTCAGTTGAAAGAGCTTTTTTTCCACGGGAAACAAAAATAGATCTTTATTAAGTCTATTTCCAAGTTATTCCACTGAGACTTCAGTCACTGCAAGGGAATACCTCAGAATTTGGGATTTCATGGCATCTTTATGATTCTCATGATAGTTCTTGCAAGATTCCACATGGTAATGATACAGTGGTATCTGAAATCTCTTTATTCCCTGCATTAACACCCTTTATCCTTTCATATCCCAGTACTGGGGTTTGTCAGAAGAGAGAGCACTTGTTGGAGACTACAGATATCCTTAAATCAAGATCTTCCCTTTTCTCTCCCTCCCTGCTCCAAAGCAGTCAGTCACCACAGATTTTTCAGACTTTGTTGGGAAGTAGTTTCAGAGATCTGTAACTTTTCTCAAGTGTTTTTTATATCTAGAATGTAATAACCACCTGTTTCTATTTTGTTTATTAATCCTTATCTTTACCATGTAACAATATTTTTACTTTTGTATATCTGTGTGGAGCTTTTCTCCCCGGGCCTCTACTGAAAATGGAAATATATCCAGCTAGACTAGCCCGGTCAACAAATGTAAAATAAATAAATAAATAAAAGATCTACATTGTTCCTCTTATACACTGTATACTTTTGTGATGGAATTTTAACTAGATTATTGAGTACTCTGCTATGAACTGCATCTTATATCCTTATATTATGTATCTGTACTTTTGATCATTATGTTTTTTCTACCTCTTGCATAACTGTATTTTGTTGAAGCTTTTAATTTGTGCAGCATTTTTCCTCAGATTTCACTGAAAATGGGCCCCTGGCTCAGTTGGACCAACATGGTTAACAAATGTCAAATAAATAATACAAATAAAAATAAAAGGTAAAAGTGCGGGAGTATGGGACACCAAGGATAGATACAAGCACATAAATATCAAAGAGATGCTTGTCCAGATAAAGGCACTCAATTCTCTGAACCGTCTTTGGTCCCTGGGACCCCTTTATGTGGTTACAGACAATACCACAGTGATGTGCTACATCAACAAACAAGGGGGAACCATGTCATATCCTCTTTGCAGACTAGCCATGTTAGCTTCAGATATAGCTTCACAGGAAAATCTCAATATACAGGTATCCTACATTCCGTCAGAGCAAAACTGTGTGGCAGACAAACTAAGCAGGACCAGGGCAGACCCTCATGAAAGAAAAGTAGATCTGGGGGTCTTCCAAGATTTGATCCATCTGTGAGGAGTTCCTCAAGTAGATCTCTTTGACTCTTCTCTGAACAATCAACTAGAAAGTAGACCTCTTTGACTCTTCTCTGAACAATCAACTGGAAAAATGATTTTCCAAGACTCCAGGCAAGAAGGCCTGTAAGACAGGTGCCTTTTTTTTTCTTCGGACAGGAATGTTCCTGTATGCCTTCCCACCCTTTCCACTAATATCCAGGGTACTTTTTAAGATTCAGAAGGAATTCCCCAAGATCATTGTGGTGACTCCCTTCTGGCCCAGGCAACTGTGGTTTTTCCTTCTTTTGGAAATGGCCAGGGGCAATTACCACAAGCTATCTCACAGAATGGATCTATTCATACAAGAATAGGAGTGTTTGATACACCTCAGCATCAATCATCTTCAATTGAATGCCTGGATGATAGGATGTTAACTCCTTTTAGGCACATGTTTTCTGAGGATGTGCAGCAGGTACTAATGGAGGCAAGAAAGCCTGCTACTAGAATATCATTTATTAGCAAATTATTTATTATTTATTTATTTTACATTTGTTTACTAGGAATGTCCGTCTGGACATGTCATTTTTCAGCGGAGGCCACGGGAGAAAAGCTCCACATTGAAACAACATACAGAAATACAATATATCTGAATTATACATAGCACAAAGAAATTAAATCAGACTAGATCATGCTTTGCTAGGACCATTCTCCAGGAGGTCCTGGACCCTTCTCCTTCCACCTCCCAAATATAGTTAGCCATGGTAATCTACCCATATAGCTAAGGCTACTGCAGCAGTGATCAATATGATGAGCACAGTACAGTTGTGTAAGTTGAACTTACCATAACAATACATGATTGAATGACTGCTGCTGCAGTAGCTGGTCCCTCACTCCACCCCCCCTTGTTTTTCGGTGTGTTTTTTATGCCAGGATGTGGACGCTTATTTTTTGTTATTCCAAGCCTTGTTCTTTCAGGGCTCAGCCTCCCTCTCTCTCTGCTGGCAGGAAAGCTCTGAAGGGCTTCATGTCCAAACCTGTCTTTTAGTCAGCCCAGCTCAAGCTGCTTGACAGTTTGGGTGAGTGGAAGGTGTCCTCAAGTTTTGGAAGATGGCTGGCTGGCTATTACAGCCTTGGAAAGATATAACCCATAAAGCTAATGCAACTGCAGCAGTGATCATTTGAACATCTACTGTTATGGTAAGTTCAACTTACACAACTGTACTTTACTGCAGCTACTTATTCTGCCTAACAGGATATGCTGTGGGACTATTACATTCACATTAAATATTTCAACAAACATAGCACTAGTCCCCCTCAACTACAGTTATACACAAACATTCATTAAGATCTATGTCCTAGTTTAGAAGAAATTATATCTGTCTATGTATAAAGTCTATGACCTCTAGGATGCAGACAGACATCAATACCAGTGTGTCCCTATCCTCAGCTAAGAAGCGGACAAAGATTTAAATGTAGCCATCTCATCATAGCTGAACAAGTCACCCAATTAGTTTTAGGGTATTACACAGCATCCTGACTGTGTTCTGGAGGCTGTAACTGTACAGAACAGCTTAACAGTGTTTTAATCAGCTGGAAAACACTGCTGCACATTCCTTATCTATTCCCACTGTCTCTTATTCTTCCTTAACCCACCCAAGCCCCGACTATTCCTTTTCAATCTTCCCTCCCTGTATGTCAACCATTCCTCTGCACATTTCTCAGATATTGCTATTGTAACCCTGTAACTCTTTTTTGGTGGCTTCTTTATCTGCTCTGTGCAGATAGCTTTCGTGCTGCTACCGAACTGCATTATGCTTACTGCCTGCATTGATGGGCATGTGACATTTCATATTTCAACAAGCTGTAATATGGCCCATGGTTATATTTTACAGTAACTAGCTTTAATGGATCCATTAGGTATGTTCATAGATTCATAGGTATGTACTAGGCAATCAGTCTGAAGACCATTACAAGGCTTGCAAAAAAAAAAAAATGAAACGTTCCATCCAGCCTCAAAGAGGGCAAGATAAGATAGACCAGGGGAGAACTTAAAGCTATCCATCCAATTATCCAGATTTACCTTGAAGGTGGCAAAGATGCTACATTGTTCGTAACGGAAGTTTGTTCCAGAGGTGAGTGATACATTAGAATATTAATCTATCATGCCAACGTCTTACTTATCTGCTGATAAAGATTTAGTTCCTTTTTCTTGGTATTTGACATACTATTTTTTCTGTGCTGGAATAAGTGGTCGAAGAGTATTTGATATTTCATGGCTCGAAAATCTAAACAGAGATCTTCATGGAGGAGTCTATATGTGACTGAGTAAAGACACAGGGCTGCCCATCTGTCCTGATAAGTAAGATATTTGAGACTCCTGATCTTTTTAGTTTGGAATCTCTGAGGTCTCTCAAGATGAGTGATATGTTTAAACAAATACATGTCAAAAGGTACATTATATTCAATGAATGGTCTCATGAGATACAAGTAAACATGAATTAAGACCTCTTTGGATTTATTGGAGGTGTCTTTGGAAATTAAGATGAGCTAGACAGAAGATTTTCCAAATGTCTATGATGGCATGATAGTCAAACAATAAGAAATTATTAACAATAGTGCCTAGATCCCTTACAACAGTGTCTGATTGGAGGTATGTGTCATTTGTATGGTACATGAAAATTATTTGTTTACCAAAATGAACTATACTACAAATAACAACACCTGATATACTGTCACCTGCAAACTTAGGTAACCATAGGCCAAGAATGCTGGTGTGAAGGTTTTAGAAATAGTTGCAAAACAGGAGAAGGCCCAAAATCGAAGCCTGTGATACACCACTGGTAACATTTTTGTTTTCAGAAATGGCGCCTGTAGCTCTAATCATATAGGTTTTGTCAGACAACCAGTCAAACATCCATCATACAACATAAGGATTTGTATTCAGATTTACAACTCTGTTAATAATGCCTGCATGGGGAATAGTGTCAAAGGTTTTGGCCACATCTAGATATGCTGTATGTACTGCATAATTGCTATCCACTGCATTGGTTACCTTTTTAAAGAAATTAATGAGGTTAAAAAGGCAAGACTTTCCTTTGCAAAGTCAAACTGGGGGGGTCCGGGGTAAATTAAAGAGATTTTTAATACTGAGATTAATGAGGTCTGAGATAACATGATCCATTGATTTAGACATGAGGCTAGTGACACTAATAGATCTGTACTTATTAGGGCCCATGGATGGGCCACTCTTGTATAACTGCATTTCAATGGGTGTTTACCAGGCTTCAATAATGTAACCAGTGAAGAGGCTTAGATTAAAAAGATTAAGTAGGGGTCCAGATAGCCAACAAATGGCAATGATAATCAGGCAACTTGGTATATCATGAGTGTCCAATCCGTCTGGGCCCGAGCACATCGACCCAGAGCTCTTCCATGTGGCCCGCGACCCTTAAATTGAAATTTTACTTTTTTTCCGTGTGTTTTCACGTCCGTGTCCTTCAGCTATTCTGCGCATGCGCCAAATTACCTTTTTCACGTTTTTTTCTTGCCAGCATCTTTCAGCTGCAAAAACACCGTTCGGTCATTTTTTCATTTGTGGTAAACTGCTGAAGGAAGGAGTGAGATCGAAGAAACTGGATTTATTATTTATTTTACACACTGACTACATCTACAGCAGTAAAAGGTAAGCTAAGCTATACAAGTCTTATAAAAAAAAAAACTCCCATACTGATCCATTGTTTTCACATTATTTGTGAGATTTCAGCTTTAGAAGAGGGATTCTGCCAAGTGCTGTCACAAATGCCTACCTTGTGTTGCATATTCTTTGATGTTAACATTCAGAAGTGTACCACGACTGGGTTTCCACAATTTTCTCTGTACATTACTCATGCTTTCTTTCCAATTTGAAAAATTATAGAAAACTCTGGAATGATGCTTGTGGGGCATGTCTGGGTTCTTGCTAAACTCCAGTGCTTGTTTTGGTAGTTAGTTTGCCGATGCTTGTTAACTGTGCACATGTAAGCAGTCTGAATACAAAAACACAAGTACTGTTCGGTATACTTTACAATCATACTGCTTTCCAAGGGACACTTCATTTTCAGTTTTTGTTTCACATTTACAGGCTCTGTCACACAGTGTATTCACAACTGTGTAGCGTGCTTTCGTCTGTTCCTCCATACCACTCGTACATCAGTGGCCAGTTTAGACTGCCCCCATCCGCCTACTACGGCATGTCTTTGGAATGTTGGGGGAAAACAGAACACCCAGAGAAAAACCCACTTTACTAAAATTTTGACTGTAGTTCTCCACGTTTTTACAATTTTAGGAAGGCATTCACAACATGTTGAGTCGAAATCAGGGAGCTTTGTGAAAATTAGAGGACACACACTTGAGAGCTGTAGTGCCATCTTGTTACTATTTGTTGCATGTTATAAGCAGCACCGGGCTGGTTATCTTTAGCTTTTGTTTTTCTCTGACACTATTTGCAGTGTTTGTCTAATGTAGAAAGAACCTGGACTGCCAGAGATGATTTGGCATATGTGAGAAGTTCAGAAACTACATAACCACCTTTTTACTAGAAACCATTAGCTTTTTATGGAAAACTTTTGAAGTGCACATGCTATGAATAAAAATACAAAGATTTTTACTGACAGATCTTTTTCCTACATTCCGCTTTTAAGGGTTTGATGTTGTTTTGAATTAAGTTTGCAAGTTAAGGTTATATATTTATTCCAAGGTGGATGTGTTACTTCCTCAAAAAGCAAGCCATATTTCGTAGACATAGAAATGAGTTCTGGAGAACAGGAAAAAGTAGACTCTCTTATCCCAGTTTATCTTCAGCCAAGAGAGTTCCCTCACCAAGGTGAAGACTTCCATAATGTCGGAGGTAGATATAACCAGATCTAACAGCCACAGGGTGCAATAATCCATTTACCATGTGTTTTAGGATACCGTGCCTCATGAACATGAGCTACTTAAGGGTTTGCCAGTGGGTCGACTTTGTATCTTTGTATTAGTCTGCATATACCTGTGGTCCTTTTTTTTTGCTCTTCAGTTCATGTGAGAGACTTTTTTTTTTTCTTTTTTTTGGTCTTCACTTGCCGTTTGCCCCCAGACCATTTCTGTTGACTCAATGCGGCCCTTGCAACTGAAAAGGTTGGACACCCCTGTGGTATATTATCAGAATCAAAACATAAAAGACTTGGTAAGAGAGTTGCAGAACATTGCTGGCAAAGCAGGAGGGCTTGTCAGCCATTTCATCCCAAATTGGCACATACTGGATCCTCCTAGAATGACACTAGCTACACAGCCAATTACTAAAGCCAATGATCTTGCCTTTGAATGTTAGCATCATTCTGGGTGATGACAAAACAGTGTTCAAGACCAGTCTTTCCTGCCTCAGAGAGATGCATAGCAAGCTCATTCAGATCCATCTGCATATCCTTCTGATTATAGCTCCTGAGGTCATTCATGTCCACATGGGTATGTCAGAAGGCAGTGATCTAAGGGAGAGCCCCTGTTAGTTGTAGGATCAGGGCTACAGAAAGACAGCCAACTGCCAAATTAACTCTATTTATATCCAGTGTAGAAAAGGTGGTGTCCTTATGCCTGACAGCAGAGTCACTGATTACTAAAACATTACTGTGGTTAGTTCAAGCCCAGATGGGAAGTAAGGGCTTGCAGTTTGCAGCTTTGTAACTCTTACAGGCATGTGTATTGGCTGTGGGTGTGAACGTGAAGGTGGGGTGTGTTGCTGTATGAACTAATATCTGACACTTCTTAGTCTTTAACCTAAGAGGTTAGGCAGAGTTCTCTTAACAACCTCAGTATAAGTTAGCTTACTGAAAGTGCTCTGTACTGTGCGTGTTTGTGTGCTGTGTTAACTAAATGTGTTCTCAGATAAGCAGGTAGCCTCCAAGTAAAGCAGATACTTAAACCTGTCACACATCAAGTCACTGCGAGGTAAAAATAAAGAGTTTTCAGTAAACATAAGGCAGTTACTACACTGCTTCAAAGCACTCAGTACTACCAGGCAGGCTACAGGGAGGAAAACTGACTTGAGACTTTATATTGGCCAGTGCAGATGAAGGGGGTTATAACAAAACAAGACAGCTTATTAACACCATTGGTATAGGACTGGGGGAATTATTGACTGGAATAGGAAAAGGTGATAATATGGGACATGGCTAATATGAGCTGTGACTACTGTAGTATTCACAAGTGCGAAGAAAAAAAGAACCGTAAAATATGAAGATCAACAAAGTAATCAGTAATAAGTGGCAAATTTATATCAAACAGTTTCACGTAATATGCAAATGTAGTCTCTACCTAACTATTTAAAAAAACAATGAACAAAAAATAGTCTCCAACTGAATGGATCTAGGTCCAGTAACAGTAACAGATAATCTAAATAAGTTGTTTCACGTGCACTAACTATAATGAAATAGTTTCAGTACGCTGAGCAGCTTTAAATGCCATAACAATACAGTAATCATTAACCAGGAGAAATTCAACAACACCAGTGACAACAAAGTGCAATTGGTAACTGAGAACATAAATTAATTTGTTTTTATATATGTACTATCACTAACAGGCAACACTGAAACATTATCTTAGACACTGCTAGCACTGAGTAATGGTACCAAAGCTAGAAGACACAATAGTGCACTATTACTTACATTTAGTAACATTTGTCAGCAAGTCCTAACTCTGGAAAATGATTCTTCAAGAAATCTGCTGTGACTATGAAACTAGTCAAAAGTCTAAGTGAAACAAATTGTGCTGCCCAAGTAGAGAATGTGCTTGCACATCTCTTTCTATTACATTATAATATAGAAGCTGGCAATGCTACTAAAGGCAAGGGGAGGACACAGTCAATGAATTCCACCTCTGATCACTTCTGCAGCTGAAGAATTCTAAATTCTACTATCAGTGCAAACTTCTCAAATAATTGGTAATCAGAAAATGAGATATTAAAAAAATGCATACAATGTGCTTATCAGTGACAAGCATGTGTACTGCTGCCACTGCAGGATATGAGCAACAATTAATGTTTTAAGAAGTTACCAACACACACACACGCACACACACACACACACACACACACACACACACACACACACACACACACACACACACACACACACAAATACACACTTATATTGCCTAAATTTCTGATGATGTAAAATGTCAGCCATGTTGAATGAGCTTTTAACTCCAACTATTTATAAAGAAAGTACAGTTGTGTTGCTGAGTAGTTAACATACAATAACAGTTGATGCTTGAATAGATCATTGTTGCAGTAGCCATTACAATATGGGATGTATCCTGCTAAGGATACCATACTTTCAGACACTCTACAAAGTTTCAGACTCTTTCCTTGCACACCACAGATCAACCACTGGCACGAGAGGATGTGCTAGTGTAACAGGTATATATGTACGCATTAAAACGCAGAGCTTTCCTGCCTCTCTAATCTATCTAGTCTAGTCTAGACTAATCTCCAAGTAAAGTTACATCAGAAAAAAAAAAGGGAGAAAGATACATCTCCCTGTCAAGGGAAGGATATAAACAAGGTGCCAGTACTACAACAGTAATCTAGACGAACATCTACTGCTATGGTAAGTTAACAACAAAACTGTACTATGTTCATCATTAGATCACTGCTGCAGTAGCCATTACAATATGAAGAGTTGACAGAGAAGAACCAAAGTTCAGGATTCCCTGAAGAACAGCTCCAGTGTAGCCTGCTCTGCCTCTGGGTATAGAATCCAACTTGCAGTACTTGTCAACTGTGTGAACCGAGGACCATGAATTTGCTTCTAGAATAGACGTAGAATCAACCTCTTCTCAGAAAGCCTCAGAAGTGTCCACTGCTCTAGCAGAGTGAGCCTTGCATTATTAGCAGGACTTTTACCACTGTTACAATAGCAGAACTTAATGGCAAGGGAAAGCCATCTAGGAATGGTTTGCTTAGATACCGGCTGTTATTTTTTTCCATCATTCACCACAAAAAGTTGAGTAAGTTTTCTGAAATCTATATTTTTATCCAATTAATATCACAGCTGCCTGTGGACTTCCAGGTGATGAAGAATCTATTCTCCTCAATCTGAGGTTCAGGAAACAAAACTCAAAGCTGGATAGTTTGGTTAAGAGTAAATGCAGAGACATCTTTAGGCATAAATGGAGAGTTAACTGTGAGACTCACTCTGTTCTTATGAAAGACAAAAAAGTTTGAATAGACATAAGGGCCTGTAATTTAGATACCCATCCAGCTAAGGTAAGGGCTACCAGCAAGGCCAATATCCAATTTAACATTTTTAGAGAAGAGCTGATTTCATTTTCAAAATGAGGATGAGATACCTTTTCTAAAAAAATCATGTCCCAAAAACAGATTTTATTGGTGGCCTGATATGCAAAAATTCATTCAAAAACTGTTTTAACTTGACACAAGTAAAAAGAGAGTGTGTGTGTGGGGCATGAATCCAAAAGCAAACATCCTGAAATGGCTAAAAGATGTTCTTTATAGAATCAGGGATGCTGCCACTTGAGATAAGTCCTGTCCTCTAATCTTGACAACAAAAATAACACCTTTTCCATTTGTCAAAGTAAGTAGTGATAGTAAGTTTCTTGCCTCCTTTATTACTTGTTGCACATTTTTTGTGGAAAAAAGATGCCTAAAAGGCAAAAACCTATCATCCACACAGTAAGGTTGAGGTTTTGAATGTTGAAATTAATCAAAAATCTGCCATCCTGTAAAAACAAGTCCATTCTGTGAGAAGGTTTTGGTACTTGTCCTTGGCCCACTCCATGGAAAAATAAAAATTTTAAGTTACATACTCACCACAATGATAGATTCATGCTGCCTTTTCTTTTGGTTCAGCCTTTGGGTTATTAGATCCAAACGATTCCAACCTCAGTGCCTTTTGAAGCTGTGGATGCAGGACTCTGACTTCTCCTCTACCATAATCTCTCTCTTCCTCTAAAATACCTCAGATTTAGTTTGTCTACTTATCAATAAACAAAATGTCTTATTACATTATTAATGACAACACCTAAAATTCTACACCACAACATGACCTGGAGAAAACCAACTGAGGTTGTGCAATGACAAGGTTCCTGGTTAGGTCCATTCAATCAAAGAGGAGGACTGGGTGAGAAATTCGGAAGGGGAAGGAGGGTTGGATGTTGAACAAGACAAAAGGAAGAGAACAAGGATCATCATCATGGTGAGTGCGCAACTTTCTTATCGTCATCATGGTGAGTACATAACTTTCTTATTTGTTGTCTTTTTTCATCTGATTCAATCTTTGGGACAGATTCCCTAGCTGCCACAAACCCTGAGAGATATCATGGAAAGATATTCCTGAGAATTGTGGCGCTAGAAGATGTACCGGTTCTTTATTGTACATCCAGCTTGTAATGGAATATAGATGTGCGAACTCTGGACAAAGTTGCTGCAGGACAGATTTCGTCTAAAGGAACACTATATATACAAGCACCAGAAGTAGCAATAGACCTAGCTGAATGAGCTCTTGTATTTTTGGTTAAAGGGAGTATACATTTTTCACAGAAAAAGGCTATGCAATTTGACAGCCATTTTGACAGTGTGACTTTTGACCCTCTCTGGCTTAATTTGGGTCTAGGCAAAGATTCAAAAGCTGATTGGATCTCCTGAAATCTTTAGCCTGTAGAGATAAAATCTATGTTGTCTGTCAACATCTGATAGATGTATTCTCCTTTGTTAGAAAGTTTTGGGAAGAATACTAGTAAAATACTGGTTTTATTACTGTTCATTTCAGATGTCACTTCTGAAATGAATGTGGGATTTGTTCTCAAAGAAACCATGTACTTATGAAAAATCAGGTAAGCAGGTTTACAAGAAAGTACTTGTAACTCAGAAATCCTTTTAACTGAAGTGATGAAGTTAAAATAATAAAATCACTGTGTCGCAGCCAAAACTCTCCACAACCCTTCAAAGGTATCAAACGTATAAAAAGTGTGCACACCCCTGTTAAAATGCCAGGTTTTTGTGATATAAAAATGAGACCACAATAAATCATTTCAAAACTTTTCCCACCTTTAATATGGCCTATAACCTGTGCAACTCAATTGAAAAACAAATCTGTTAGGGGAAAAATATATAAAATAAAAAACCTACAATAAGCTGGTTGCATAAGTGTGCATCGTTGAAACACCTTCTCCCATTTGAAGATGTCTTTCATTTTTGAAATGGTATCACTGAAGGAAATTTCCCCATTTGGGGAATCTAAAGAGAGGGCACTCTCTACCTCAGATTCACAACCTGTTGGGGAAGAAATCTGAGAGGCATAGTCAGTTCCTCTTGATCAGATTCAGAGAAAATATGTTCGTCAGAAGAAGACAGACTTTCTTCCTCTCAGAAGGTGCAGAAGAAGAAGAATCAGAAGAAAAATCTGGAAAACAGGACTGAAAAGACTGTATGGCTTTAAGCAGTTCATAGATAAAGTTCTAACAGTCCTCTTGACTCCTTTCTGAGAAGAAGGGGTAGGTGGTGGGGACTAATATTTGTTCTGTTGTGTATATCTTTTAGGAGTATCCAGACATATGGTCTTCAGACATGAAACCTCAGGCCTGACCTCCAATAGCAACCCATCAACATCTTCCCTCACTAGTACCTGATGTATGCCTCCCTCATCTTCAGATACGATAAGTCTTGATTCTCCCTTCCCAGCTGAATCCACTGGAAGAAAGGTCTGTCTGGATATACCATGATCCTGGACCATAGTGACCTCTGAATGGGCTTCACTAGTCAGCCTTAGGAAAGCAGACTGATAACCCGAGAGCTATATAAGCACCTCAGTGGAAATGTCAGCAGAAGGTATGAGAGAGGTAGATGTACAGGAATTGTCACTCATCTCATGAAAATTTTCTTTCTTTTTTTGTTATCTGAGGGGGAAGGTCTACAGCAAGGCATTCCATCAACATAGCAGCTTATACTAAATCCCTCAGAAGTCTATTTTCAGGAAAAGCACAGAGGGAATTCAGTATACTTCTAATGATTTGGGGAGTAAAAGAAAGGCAAAAAGAGCATGACCAGATGTTGTATTCTTTCCCCTAAACAAAAGACGCAGCTAGTACAGTAGTAATTATGTGGAACTTGGTGCCCACAGCTGCACTGCCCTTTCTGATAGACATACGCTAATTTATTTTTTTTTAAATATCTAGACAAAAGGGAAGGGTCTCTAATAAGTTCTTAAGTGCCTGAAGACCAAGTAGCTGAAGACAACCACCGGTACTACAAGATGCAAAGCTGCCAAGAGTATGCATGAATGTATTACAACAAGAATATTCTGAGTTTTGATGCATCTGTTTATTCATCTTACATCAGTCTCTCATACCAACAGCAGATGCACTGTGTGTGGGGAAGCAGCCTGAAGCTCTGTAGACTGCCTGAACATACACTACCTTTAGCAGGATATATTTTAAATGGAGAAACAGGGGAATGAATGGAAATGTAGAGATGATAAAATCAGCAAGCAAGGAAGAGTAGTATTATTGGGACTGAATTCATCATCAAATCTTGGTGAGTACCTTCAAGGGGCGGTCCCTGTTTTTACAAAATCTCACTAAAACGACACTGATATATAGACTATATTTTATAAAGCATATATCATGGACAGAAAGAGATTAAAAAATAAAAAAGATAGCTGGGTGCACAAGTCCCAGGATAAGAATGTGCCCAATCCTGGTATGCATACTGCTGCCAGGACTGGAAAAAATGATAGTGTACATAGAAAAATTCCTAGAATGGGGTTAGCCTAGGCTCGGGGTGTGGTCCCCCTGTTGTAGAAGGAAGTGGTGACCCACAAAAAACACAAAAACTGACCGGCCATAAAAAAAAAAATGATAGAGTGGAAATTATGTATTGTTATGATTTTGTGGACTTCCAGGTGATGAAGAATCTATTCTCCTCAATCTGAGGTTCAGGAAACAAAACTCAAAGCTGGATAGTTTGGTTAAGAGTAAATGCAGAGACATCTTTAGGCATAAATGGAGGGTTAACTGTGAGACTCACTCTGTTCTTATGAAAGACAAAAAAGTTTGAATAGACATAAGGGCCTGTAATTTAGATACCCATCCAGCTAAGGTAAGGGCTACCAGCAAGGCCAATATCCAATTTAACATTTTTAGAGAAGAGCTGATTTCATTTTCAAAATGAGGATGAGATACCTTTTCTAAAAAAATCATGTCCCAAAAACAGATTTTATTGGTGGCCTGATATGCAAAAATTCATTCAAAAACTGTTTTAACTTGACACAGGTAAAAAGAGAGTGTGTGTGTGGGGCATGAATCCAAAAGCAAACATCCTGAAATGGCTAAAAGATGTTCTTTATAGAATCAGGGATGCTGCCACTTGAGATAAGTCCTGTCCTCTAATCTTGACAACAAAAATAACACCTTTTCCATTTGTCAAAGTAAGTAGTGATAGTAAGTTTCTTGCCTCCTTTATTACTTGTTGCACATTTTTTGTGGAAAAAAGATGCCTAAAAGGCAAAAACCTATCATCCACACAGTAAGGTTGAGGTTTTGAATGTTGAAATTAATCAAAAATCTGCCATCCTGTAAAAACAAGTCCATTCTGTGAGAAGGTTTTGGTACTTGTCCTTGGCCCACTCCATGGAAAAATAAAAATTTTAAGTTACATACTCACCACAATGATAGATTCATGCTGCCTTTTCTTTTGGTTCAGCCTTTGGGTTATTAGATCCAAACGATTCCAACCTCAGTGCCTTTTGAAGCTGTGGATGCAGGACTCTGACTTCTCCTCTACCATAATCTCTCTCTTCCTCTAAAATACCTCAGATTTAGTTTGTCTACTTATCAATAAACAAAATGTCTTATTACATTATTAATGGCAACACCTAAAATTCTACACCACAACATGACCTGGAGAAAACCAACTGAGGTTGTGCAATGACAAGGTTCCTGGTTAGGTCCATTCAATCAAAGAGGAGGACTGGGTGAGAAATTCGGAAGGGGAAGGAGGGTTGGATGTTGAACCAGACAAAAGGAAGAGAACAAGGATCATCATCATGGTGAGTGCGCAACTTTCTTATCGTCATCATGGTGAGTACATAACTTTCTTATTTGTTGTCTTTTTTCATCTGATTCAATCTTTGGGACAGATTCCCTAGCTGCCACAAACCCTGAGAGATATCATGGAAAGATATTCCTGAGAATTGTGGTGCTAGAAGATGTACCGGTTCTTTATTGTACATCCAGCTTGTAATGGAATATAAATGTGCGAACTCTGGACAAAGTTGCTGCAGGACAGATTTCGTCTAAAGGAACACTATATATACAACCACCAGAAGTAGCAATAGACCTAGCTGAATGAGCTCTTGTATTTTTGGTTAAAGGGAGTATACATTTTTCACAGAAAAAGGCTATGCAATTTGACAGCTATTTTGACAGTGTGACTTTTGACCCTCTCTGGCTTAATTTGGGTCTAGGCAAAGATTCAAAAGCTGATTGGATCTCCTGAAATCTTTAGCCCTGTAGAGATAAAATCTATGTTGTCTGTCAACATCTGATAGATGTATTCTCCTTTGTTAGAAAGTTTTGGGAAGAATACTAGTAAAATACTGGTTTTATTACTGTTCATTTCAGATGTCACTTCTGAAATGAATGTGGGATTTGTTCTCAAAGAAACCATGTACTTATGAAAAATCAGGTAAGCAGGTTTACAAGAAAGTACTTGTAACTCAGAAATCCTTTTAACTGAAGTGATGAAGTTAAAATAATAAAATCACTGTGTTGCAGCCAAAACTCTCCACAACCCTCCAAAGGTATCAAACGTATAAAAAGTGTGCACACCCCTGTTAAAATGCCAGGTTTTTGTGATATAAAAAATGAGACCACAATAAATCATTTCAAAACTTTTCCCACCTTTAATATGACCTATAACCTGTACAATTCAATTGAAAAACAAACAAATCTGTTAGGGGAAAAATATATAAAATAAAAAACCTACAATAAGCTGGTTGCATAAGTGTGCATCGTTGAAACACCTTCTCCCATTTGAAGATGTCTTTCATTTTTGAAATGGTATCACTGAAGGAAATTTCCCCATTTGGGGAATCTAAAGAGAGGGCACTCTCTACCTCAGATTCACAACCTGTTGGGGAAGAAATCTGAGAGGCATAGTCAGTTCCTCTTGATCAGATTCAGAGAAAATATGTTTGTCAGAAGAAGACAGACTTTCTTCCTCTCAGAAGGTGCAGAAGAAGAAGAATCAGAAGAAAAATCTGGATAACAGGACTGAAAAGACTGTATGGCTTTAAGCAGTTCATAGATAAAGTTCTAACAGTCCTCTTGACTCCTTTCTGAGAAGAAGGGGTAGGTGGTGGGGACTAATATTTGTTCTGTTGTGTATATCTTTTAGGAGTATCCAGACATATGGTCTTCAGACATGAAACCTCAGGCCTGACCTCCAATAGCAACCCATCAACATCTTCCCTCACTAGTACCTGATGTATGCCTCCCTCATCTTCAGATACGATAAGTCTTGATTCTCCCTTCCCAGCTGAATCCACTGGAAGAAAGGTCTGTCTGGATATACCATGATCCTGGACCATAGTGACCTCTGAATGGGCTTCACTAGTCAGCCTTAGGAAAGCAGAGTGATAACCCGAGAGCTATATAAGCACCTCAGTGGAAATGTCAGCAGAAGGTATGAGAGAGGTAGATGTACAGGAATTGTCACTCATCTCATGAAATTTTTCTTTCTTTTTTTGTTATCTGAGGGGGAAGGTCTACAGCAAGGCACTCCATCAACATAGCAGCTTATACTAAATCCCTCAGAAGTCTATTTTCAGGAAAAGCACAGAGGGAATTCAGTATACTTCTAATGATTTGGGGAGTAAAAGAAAGGCAAAAAGAACATGACCAGATGTTGTATTCTTTCCCCTAAACAAAAGACGCAGCTAGTACAGTAGTAATTATGTGGAACTTGGTGCCCACAGCTGCACTGCCCTTTCTGATAGACATATGCTAATTTTTTTAAAAAAAAATATCTAGACAAAAGGGAAGGGTCTCTAATAAGTTCTTAAGTGCCTGAAGACCAAGTAGCTGAAGACAACCACCGGTACTACAAGATGCAAAGCTGCCAAGAGTATGCATGAATGTATTACAACAAGAATATTCTGAGTTTTGATGCATCTGTTTATTCATCTTACATCAGTCTCTCATACCAACAGGAGATGCACTGTGTGTGGGGAAGCAGCCTGAAGCTCTGTAGACTGCCTGAACATACACTACCTTTAGCAGGATATATTATAAATGGAGAAACAGGGGACTGAATGGAAATGTAGAGATGATAAAATCAGCAAGCAAGGAAGAGTAGTATTATTGGGACTGAATTCATCATCAAATCTTGGTGAGTACCTTCAAGGGGCGGTCCCTGTTTTTACAAAATCTCACTAAAACAACACTGATATATAGACTATATTTTATAAAGCATATATCATGGACAGAAAGAGATTAAAACATAAAAAAGATAGCTGGGTGCACAAGTCCCAGGATAAGAATGTGCCCAATCCTGGTATGCATACTGCTGCCAGGACTGGAAAAAATGATAGTGTACATAGAAAAATTCCTAGAATGGGGTTAGCCTAGGCTCGGGGTGTGGTCCCCCTGTTGTAGAAGGAAGTGGTGACCCACAAAAAACACAAAAACTGACCGGCCATAAAAAAAAAAATGATAGAGTGGAAATTATGTATTGTTATGATTATGTAAGAAGCCCAGAATTTCCAGCTGGAAGACATTCAAAATGATTGAGAGAAATTAGCAGAAATACTTGCACAAGAAAAGTGACAAAAGCTTTAAATACAAATTTATATTCATTAACACAACAGATCCATTATACAGACCAAGAAACCTTGGGCCATTTGGAAAAAGAGGTGACTGAGGAAGTGTGAAAAGATAAAGAGCAAACCCTTGAGATTTCTGAAAGGTATAAAAAACAAATATGGACATGGAAAAGAAAGAGAGATCTGCTATGGTGCAATATTTATTCAAAGGAGAAAGCCAAACAACTCAATACAAAAAAGCAGCTCCAAAGATATCTGAAGAGAAATACAAGCAAAGGCACACAAATATGAAAAATTTCACAGTATAAAAAATATGATCACAAAGGGGGAACGGAGAACACAAGATAAGTAAAGTGGGAGTTAAATAGAACTGGAAGTTATGGAATACCTGTAAAGTGAAGGATTTAGTGTAAAAAGTCTAATACAGTTGATGTCACAGCATACCTGCCCTGGATTTGGAAAAGATAGGCAGGTGGTAATGCTTGGTGAAGGTATGAAAAGAACTCCTTGTTGCAGCTTCCAGGATGTCCCTGTTAGGGACCCCTTTGAGAAAGGCTGCAGAGGTGGAAGCTGCCCTAGTTGAATGTGTTCTGACCCCCTGAGGGAGTGGTTTCCCATGGTGTTTGTGACAGAAATGGATGCAGTGTGCTATCCATTTGGAAACTGTTGTTTTGATATTGCCTTGCCCCTGCTGCAAAGCTGACTAGTAACTGGTCAGACTTCCTAAAATTCTTAGTCCTATCCAGATAGAATCTGAGCTGTCTGTGCACATCTAAAGAGTGCAGGATCTTTCCCCCCTTATTATGAGGTTTAGGGAAAAAGATGGGCAAATGAACAGATTGGTTGACAGCAACACTGGACACCACTTTAGGCATGAAAGTTAGGTTAGTCCTGAGGGAGACCCTATCAGCATGAAAAATGATGAAGGGTTCCACAGCTAGGAGTGCTTGTAGCTCAGGCACTCTTCTAGCTGAAGTGGTGGCCAAAAGCAAGGCTGTTTTTCAAGAGAGGAATTTTAACTCTGTTGAAGCTGCTGGCTCAAAGGGTGGAAGTGTGAGCTTTTCCAACACAAAGTTAAGGTCCCAAGCAGGGGTACGGGCTCTTCTGTGTGTCCTTAAGTTGTTAGCCCCTCTAAGGAACTGCTTGATGAGAGGGTGTGAAAGAGAGGTGGCTCTGTGCTGTGATGAGCAGAGATGGCAGAGGCATGGGTTTCAATAGAAGAGAAGGATAGGCCTCAGTGAAGTAGGTCTGCTAGGTAATCCAGGATGAGAGGTAAGGAGGGTTGTGCTGGTTCAGCTCCTTTAGCATGGATCCAGGAACAATACCTTTTCCACTTGTCAGTATAGGATTTTCTAGTGCTGGGTCATTTGGCTTCATGTATAATATCCAGGACCTGCTTGCTTAGGCTGACCACTGGAGGAGACATCAAGGAATAAGCCAGGCTGCCAGGCTCAGGGTCTCAATTGTGGATGCATGAACTCTCCCTCCTGCTGAGTCAGGAGAGTTGGAATCTGAGGGAGGTGCCATGGAGGCAACAATGACAGACTGCGCAGTAGTGGGTACCAGTGTTGGCATGGCCAACTTAGGATTTCCCTTGGTCTTTCCTCCCTTACTTTGAGTAATACCCTTGTAAGAAGAGGTAGAGGGGGGAAATGCATAGATCGAGAGGTTTATCCATTGGAAGGATAGGGCATCCACTTTCCAGGCCTTGCTATGAGGTTCCCTGGTGCAGAATTTGCTGAACTGGTGGTTGTTGTGGGAGGCAAATATGTCCACCTTCAGGGTACCCCCCCCCCCCCATTTCTGGGTTATGAAGCTGAAGGTGTTGTGGTTTAATTGCCACTCACGTGGGTCTAGGAGATTTCTGCTTAAGTTGTCTGCCAGAGAGTTTTCGTTGCCTGGCAGGAATTGTGCTAGCAGGTGAATATGCATGGCTGAGGCCATGTTCCAAAGGGTCATGGCTATCCTGCAGAGTGGGTACGAGTGGGTTCCCCCAATTGTTGATGTACCGCATCACTGTGGTGTTGTTGGTTTTGATTAGTAGAGGCCCCGGAGAGAGTAGGGGTCTGAAAGCTGTCAGAGCATGCTGAACAGCTAGCATCTCTTTTTGGTTCATGTGCAGATAAATTTGATTTGGGCTCCAGTGGCCCAGAATGCACATGCCATCCGGGTGCGCACCCCAGGCATAGTCTGATACATCTGTGGTTAGGGTTTGGGCAGCGTAAGGTTGTGAAAAGGGAAGTCCCTTGTTGTGGTTGCATGCTGCTGCCCACCAAAGAAAATCTTTCCTTAGATAAGGTATCATAGGTTTAATAGTTTCCAGGTCCTGAGAATGTTGACACCAAAGGCTCTTTAAGTACCACTGAAGTTTCCTCATATGCATTCTGGCATATGGAATTAGTAGAATGAAGGATGCCATGAACCCAAGATCTTGCAGGATTTTCCTTGCGGATAACTGGGTTCTGGTAGCCAGTTGAGAGAAGTAGCCTGTCAGATAGGCTTGTTTTTCTGGAGTAAGAAATGCCATCTGGCATGCTGTCTCCAGGCTTGCTCCCAGGAATACAATTTTCTGACTGGGGACTAGTTTGGATTTTTTTTTGTTTATAGTCTACCCCAGTGAGGACAGAAGGTCCTTTACAAATGTCAGGTGCTGCAACAGCTTTTCCTGACTGTCTTCCTGAATCAGGCAGTCGTCCAAGTAGGGGTAAATTTGAATATTTCTTTGTCTGCAAAAAGCAATGGATAAGCCAAAGGGAAGTGCAGAGAACTGGCAATACATAGATCCTGCCCTGAAATGTAGATATTTCCTGCAAGAGTCTCTGATTGGGATGTGCAGATATGCCTCTTTTAGGTCAGGCATCTTTGGACAGCATAGGAAGAAGCTGCTGGAGAGTGAGCATTTTGAATTTCTGGCAAAGTCTGTTCCTTAAGCCAAGCATGCCTTCTAAGTACAGATCCTGTGACTGCTGCCCTGCAGGATGCTTCTAGGTCATCAAACCCACATTGCAGGGTATGCTTAGTAACTTGGCTTGCAGAATGCATAAGCTCCTGTAATTCTTTATTTTCTGCACAGTCTGGGAAGGTAGATAATTTTTGTTTAATAAGCTCCATAGTATGTTGCGGGTATTTCAGCATGTGGAACTGACAATGTAATGCTCTAATGGCAAGAGTTGCAGAGGTGAATACTTTTTTACCCCATCTGTCTAAAGCTCAGGAATCCCTGTCCGAAGGGGTGGGATTCTTAGCTGTGGTTGCATTTATTTCTTTAGGTCCTTGTGAGATGATCTCTGGGTCAGCAGTGGGATTTTTGAAAAGAAATTTGTGTGAGTTAAGGACTCTGTACTACCTGTCAGGTTTCCTGGGACCAGGAGGTAGAGTATCAGGAGTTAGACTGGATTCCATAAAAACATCATCCACAACATCCAGCACAGGAGGAATAGCTAAGGGTTTGTGCTGTGGTAAATCTAAAAATTCCCTTAGTCTCTTTTTGGACTGAGGATAATCCTGGCATTCCCAATGGAAATGCTCTCTCAAGGTATGTAAGGTTTCATCAAAAGAAAAATCCTCTGGAGGAGAGGCAGAAGGAATGGATTACTCTGCATCTGAATCCTCATAAGCAGATAAGGGCATGACTTCATAATCAGAAACCTCAGAGTCATCGGACTCTTGGTCAGATAAAACTGCTGGGGACAAGTCTCTTTTTCTTTTAGCAGGGGTTTGCTGACTTCCCCTAATCAGCATGATAAGGTCTTCTGACATTTTAAGCATTTGAGAGCGAGCCATGGAAGCAGGTGCTTGAGCTTGGATCGTTTTTTTAGGTGTAGTTCTTACCCTGGGTCTTAGAAACTTGGTAGTTTTAGAAAGAACTGAAGACGCAAAAGAAGTCGTTGGTTTGTGTCAAATATTGGTAGTGCGAAGATCTTCCTCGGAAGCCAGTGCCTGCATAACGGCTCCGGACCCATCAAAGCTAGAGACACCCGCAGGTTCCATAGTCAAAGAAGAGTCTTGCGGCATACCGGACTCTGAACGGGTCTCGGTAGTGGCCTGCGAATCCACAGAAGCAAGCATTTGGGGCTGCCTCACTTGAGTACTGGCGAACTGGCGACTAGCTTATCGGAAGCGTCATCGGCAGTTTTGGACCTGTGCGGTCTGTCACTGTCTTTATCCTTATGTTTCTTCAGAAGACTGGTAGTCGGATGGCTTACTGAAGCCATTTCAGAATACGGAGATCGAGAGCGAAAGTATTTAGCTACAAGGGCCCGACGATGTATAGTTCTGGCATTGAACAAAGCACAAAACCAACAGCGAGGGACCTCGTGGTCTGGGCCTAAACAGGAGATGCAGTAAGAATGGAAATCTCCGTGTGGTATTTGCTTTCCACAGGTGAGACAACTGTTAACTTTTTCTGGCATCAGTTAGAGCAAGAAAAAAAGGATCCCCAATGGGGTACTTAGCTTTAGAAGACTTCAACTTCAATTTCGGAAACAAAAACTCAGGTAGCGGCCAACCAGCACTCGTGTGAACTGCTTCTGCTTCGGGTTCCTCAGCAAGAAAGATTGATGTAATGGCATTGGCTGCCTGTTTTTATACAACTGACAACCTGACAACAGCAACCAATGCAGAAATACTAAGCCTCTGTTATTCTGGCCGACTGAGGGCTACCCCTAGTAGGATAACCCAAGTGTGATGACTGCAACTGTGAAACACGAAGAACATCAGGCAACACTGGCAACTCTGATGCAATCAATGATGTGGAGTGATATCCCATAAGAAAAAGCAATGGATAAAACATGATGCAGCTGAAGAGAATATGTCACATGAAGATGCTCTGGAATTTTGTGTAGATGCCTGAAGGAAATGCAGAACAAAGAATGCACCCTCAGTTTAGAGGAAAATGATCGAAAGGAGGAGTTTGCTTGATTTAACAGCTATAGATAGACATATTAAGATCAATTAAATAAGTAGATTACAGAAAGTAAATAAGACCCAAAATGTTAGAAGTCTGATAAAACAAATGAACACAAGTAATCAAGACTATTAACAGAAATTCATATGATACAAGAGACATAAGTACGATATATTCCTGTGCAGCTGCATTAAAATTGCAATAACTCGCAGCTGGGTGTGGGTAATGCTGGATTTATCCATGGTTGGCTTTGTTTGGTCACTCAGGTGACCAAGTAACCAAACAAAGCCAACCATAGGTAAATCTAGCATTACTCACACCCAGCCCTGAGTTATTGCTAATATACAATGACTTTATTTAAGAAAAAAGTTACTTTTCTTAAATAATATCCTTGATTAAAGGCATCATGATGCTCTTCTGCATTTTTCCCCTGGTATCCTGGGGCTTTCCTGATGTACTGTGTATGCATATAAGACTTTTGTTCCCACGCGTACTCAGTACATCAGTGCTGTGTACAGGAAGCAACAGAGAAAGGAAGATCTCCTTTGCTTTTTTTTTTTTTTTTTTAATTAAAAAAATTAAACCAGGAGACTTTCAACTTACAGAAGAGATGGATGGGACAGAGAAAATAAAAGGATAATCAGGTACATTTCTGTAGTTTTGCATAACGTAACTGATCATACTTTCATTTTTGTCTGTCTCATCAGTTTTGTTGTTTGAAGTTTCCGGTTTTGTAAGTTTTTTATTTAAATAAAACAAAGTGATACTTGATATATAATAATGCTAAAAACTTGAATAAACTAATATAACCAAAACAACACAAAATGAAAAGACCATTCCTTTTGTTTCTTTAGTTACTAAATGAAACTTCATCTGATGAATGAAAGCACTTATCAACTCTCAATTTTGGTGTCGTTTGTGTCTTTCCTTCTTTCGGCAACACTCTTTTTGTTCTGTGTTGTTTTAATACAATAATGCCGAAATGAAAGTAAAATTTTTGTAGTATATATTAATGGAAGAACGTCCAGGTGACCAGACTTTTTTCTATTGGTATATGCTCAATTTACAAGGGGCACATTGGTTGGGCTGACCAATCGCATGCTCATTTTTGAATGGTAATGGCCAGTCATTGTACAATAAAGTACAGTTTTGTACCTACCATAAATGTAGATGTTCGAGGATCCACATTGCTGCAGTCCTAACTATTGGGTAGTCCGCTGTCCAGTTCTTTTCTTGCCCCAGATGTCAGAAGACCCTAAAAGACAAGGCCCAACATACCTGCACCAAAAATATGTACAATATATACAAAATATATACAAAAATCAGCATATAAGGGAGGACTGCAGCAATGTGGATCCTCGAACATCTACATTTATGGTAGGTACAAAACTGTACTATGTTCTTCATTCCACATTGCTGCAGTCCTAACTATTGGGTAGAATCCCAAAGCAGAGGTAAGGGAGGCTGGCAAATCATAAAGGAGCAGGAGCTGACAACATGCCTTGCAAAATAGCTGTGGCAAAACCAGCCCTAGACTTAGAGTAGAGAGGAAGGTGATAATGCTTAGAGAAAGTATGCACTGAACTCCAAGTAGCTGCCTCCAAAATATCCTTAGTTGCCACCCCTTAGAAATGCTGTTGAAGTGGCAGTAGCCCTAGTGGAATGAGGCCTAA
Organism: Protopterus annectens; assembly: GCF_019279795.1. Classification (NCBI taxonomy): domain Eukaryota; kingdom Metazoa; phylum Chordata; order Ceratodontiformes; family Protopteridae; genus Protopterus; species Protopterus annectens. The sequence goes on along the minus strand of NC_056731.1, from coordinate 1,517,198,772 downwards.
TCCCAGCTGGAATCTCCTTGCCATGATGGGAATAACAAAATGCAATGCAAAACCCAATCCACCTAGAAATAGTTTGTTTTGACACAGGCTTGCCCTGCGAACTCAAAGCAAAAACAAACAACTGCTGAGACTGCCTAAATCCTTAGTCCTGCTTAAATAATAAATTGCCTGTGTACATCTAAAGTGTGCAAAATCTTTTCCCCTTTATTTTGGGGTCTGCATAAAAGTAGGCAAATGAATAGTTTGGTTTAAAGCTACACTAGAAACCACCTTAGGCATAAAGGAAGGATTAGTACGTAATGATACCCTATCCTTAGGGAAAATAAAAAGGGCCTCTACTCCAATAGGGGCCTGCACCTCAGCCCCCTTTTTTGCAGAAGAAATACCCAACAGAAAAGCAGTCTTCCATGACAAGTATTTCAATTCAGCAGTAGCCGAGGCTCAAAAGGTTGTAGAGTAAGTTTTTCCAACACAAAATTGAGATCCCAAGCAGGAGTAGGAGCTGGGGTCTTATATTCTTTGCCCTCTAAGAAACTGCTTGAACAAAGGATGCGAAAACAATGGTGGGTCACAATCATAGTGAGCTGAAATTGCTGCAGCATGAATCTTAATGGAAGAGAAAGACAACCCTTTGTCCAATAACTCAGTAAGATATTGAAGAGCCACACTCAAATTAGGCTCAATCTCCAAATTCTTTGCTGTACTCCAAAATAAAAATCTCTTCCATTTTTCTGCGTACACTTTCCTTGTACTAGGTCTTCTAGCTTCCATAATCACATTTAAAACTTGTTGAGGAAGTTGAGACCTGCTGTGTGTCAACACAGAATATGCCAGGCTGTTAGATGGAGAGAGTGAAGCTTGACATTGAGCAGATGACCGTCCTTCTGAGACAACAGATGGGGAATCAAAGGTAAAGGCCATGGAGGCTTCCTTACCAGACTCCTTAGTAGTGGATACCAGTGTTGCCGAGGCCAATCTGGAGCTATCAAAATCATCCTTGGCTTGTCTTGTCTGACCTTTAAGAGCACCTTTGGAAGAAGAGGCAGAGGTGGAAAGGCATACACATGAAGATTTTTCCAACTGAAAGACAGAGCATCCACTTTCCAAGCTGTGTGAAACCCCTTTGTGCAAAACTTTGGCAGCTGGTGGTTTAGTGGAGAAGCGAACAGATCTATGTCTGGAGTTCCCCATGACACTGTCAATTTCTGAAATACATGAAGATCCAGTTTCCACTGTGGGGATCCATGATTTGTCTGCTTAACACATCTGCTAAGGAGTTCTGTGCTCGGCAGAAACCTTGCCTGAAGAGTTAGTTGCAGGCTGAGCGCAGTCTCCCATAAAATCATTGCTTGCCTGCATAGAGGATAAGAATGTGTTCCCCTTGTTTGTTGATGTACCACATGACAGTTGTGTTGTCTGTTAGAATCAACACCTGCCCTGGAAGAAGTAACTCCTTGAAAGCCATTAATGCAAACTGGACTGCTAACATCTCCTTCATGTTGATATGTAGATGCTGTAGTCTGGCAGGCCACTTGTCTTGTATCCACTTTCCATTCAGATGAGCTCCCAAGCAATGTCCGAGGCATCTGTCGTTAAAATCTGACTTCGCCTCTGGGGTCACAGAGAGTCCTTGTTTAGGTGACATTCCTGAGCCCACCACAAATTTTGAAGGCAAGGTATTATTTGAATGACAGTGTCCAAATCCTGGCAGTGCTGTGTCCATACATTTTGAGATACCATTGCAGCTTCCTCATATGCAGTTTGGCATTGGGAAGCACCAGAATACAAGATGCCATGAACCTAATGCTTGAAGGACTGTCCTTGCAGTCAGCACGGACTGATGAGATAGTTGATGGAAGTAAAGGGATAGACTCTTTTGTTTGTCCGGGGTTAAAAAGGCCATCTGGGCTGCTGTATTCAGTCTCACACCCAGAAAGCACATGTCTTGAGAGGGTAGACTGGACTTTATTTCGTTCACAGAATACCCTAGGCATCTTAGCACTGCTATAACATATTCCAGATGCTGTAGAAGGTCTTCCTTTTCTTGAGCCAGAATCAGGCAGTCGTCCAAGTAAGGATAGATTTGAATTCCTTTTAGCCTGAAGTAAGCTATCACTGGAGCCAGAACCTTTGTGAATACTCTGGGCAGTAGATAAGCCAAAGGGCAATGCAGAGAACTGATAATGAGAATTTCCAGCTCGAAAACGCAGATACTTCCTGCAACTTGGTCTTATAGGCACATGAAGGTAAGCTTCCTTGAGATCTAAAGTTACCATCCAGTGATTTTTGCCCAGCAGAGGTAAAAGCTGTTGTAACGTCAACATCTTGAACTTGGGAATGTCCAGATAAGTGTTGAGGATAGATAAATCCAAAATTGGTCTCCACGTGTTCCCCTTCTTTGGCACTAGGAACAGGCGAGAATAAAATCCTAGGCCCCTTTCTGATACAGGGACTGGCTGAATGGCCCCTATTTGGAGCAACAGAGAAATTTGCTTGTGAGCCTCTGTCCTTTGTGGAGGAGGAACGTCTGGCATGCCTTTGAAAGTGGGTAATGTATGGAAATAAAACCTGTAACCGTGGTGAATGATATCCAACACCCATCTGTCTTGAGTAATTAAATCCCAATTTTCTTTGAAAGAGACAGTCTTCCTCCAAGGAGCTGCCAGACAAGAATCTACTGGCAGCTGAAAAGGCAGGTCATTGGGTCTGTTTACGAAAGGACTGACCCCTGCCCTCACCAGAAGTTGGAGCAGGTGAACTCCCTGTTCTAGGCCTAAAAGAACCTTGAGCTCTGCCCCTACCACGTCTAGACCTACCCCCGTGCCTGGGAATCATAAACAGGCTATGTCCATCCCTTAGTAGACCAATTTCTACTAAACTGCACCTGCAAAAATCTTTAACAGTTTGCATAGACTTAGCTTTGTCCTCCATTTTCTTTAAAACTGCTTCCACAGGCGAACCAAACAACACATCAGACTGTAAAGGAGCATCCAAAATCCTTGTCTTAACATGCTCAGCTAAATTCTGATCCCTCAACCAGGCATGCCTGCGAAGAACAGAACTAGTGGCAGCCACCCTCGAGGAGGCCTGTACAGCATCAAAACCACATTGCAAAGAATGCTTACCCACTTGTTCAGACACATGAACTAAATCCAGCAACTCTTTACACTCAATACCTTCCGCCAAAGCATCCACCTTAGATTTCAGTTGTGAAAAGAGATAATTTTGATATTTTAGCATGTGAAACTGACAATTCAAGCCCTCATGGCTAAAGTGGAAGAAGTATACACTTTCTTCCCCATCTATCCAAAGCCCTTGCCTCTTTATCAGTGGGAACAGGGTTTTTAACCACAGAGGCCTTAACACCTTTAGGTCCCTGAGAAACAGTTTCGGGTCTGCCCTAGGACTCTTAAAAGATACTTATGAGCTTCAGGCACCCTATAGTACCTATCAGGTTTAACAGGAGCAGGAGGTAAAGAATCAGGGTTCAGAGAAGCCTCTGCAAAACATCTTCCACCACATTCAACACAGGAGGTATAGCTAAGGGCCTATGCTGGGGTAAAACAAGAATTCCCTAAGCCTTTTCCTGGAATCAGAGTAATCCTGGCCTTCCCATTTAAAGTGCTCCCTCATGGAATGCAGAGTCTCTGAAATGAGAAATCCTCAGGAGGAGAAGCTGTAGGAGTGGAATCATCCACATCAGAATCACTATAAGGAGGGTACTCCTGCAAATCTTCCAAGAAGACTCAGAAGCCTCTGAACACTGTTCAAAACTATCAAACTCAGGTTCCACCCTAGGCCTCTTATCAGGGGGGGGCATAGAACCTCTAATCATAGTAATCAAATCTTCTGCCATTTTAAGCATATGTTTCTTAGGCACAGAGCCTGAAGTGGTAGGAGAAGCCCCCACTGAAACTAAACTTGGCCTACCTCTCAAAGAAGCTTTGGAAACAGAAGGAGAGGCTCTAACTACCTTAGGAAGAGAGGGAAGAACAGTTACCTGAGAAGCCCTCTCAGCCTGGCCTACCTCCTGAGAAGGCACATCCTGTAACAGTAAAGTCTCTGCCTGAGACTCCAAAGAAACTCCTGGCAAAACCTCTGGCTCCACTGAGCCTTCTAAAGAACCGTCCGGGACTGCCGGTTCATCAACCCGCTGTTTTGTCCTTGCGCTTTTGGCGCCGGAGCATCCGACGGCATTTTATAATTGCAACGCTTCCCAAACACTAACCTGGCACAGTCTAACCTTCTCTTAATAGTGCGTTTGTTAAACCTAGCACAAGAGCGGCATCCAACAACGCCGTGCTCAGGCCCTAAACAAGGTATACACAAGGTATGGTAATCCCTATGAGGTATCTGTTTCCCACAAGAAATACAGTTATTCACTTTTCTGACATCCGTTAAATACTGAGGCAAGAAAAACCAAAATGTTCTAGCCAACTCTGATTCGGTCTGAAACTCCGACTTCAGAAAATTTCAGAACGCCAACCTGCACTCGCAAAACTGCTTCTGCATCGGACCATGCGGCAAAAGACTGGATGATATGCCGTCGGTCATATAGCGTACCCTGGCGTACTGGCGTCAGTCTAATGCGCCCTGACCAACGTCAGCCATATACTCTGGTATTCGGGCCGACTGGACAGCGGACTACCCAATAGTTAGGACTGCAGCAATGTGGAATGAAGAACATCACATAAAGTCTTACCATAAAAATACAGGGCAATAAGGAGAAGGAAGAGAATAAATTAAATGCCATCATGGAAGCATGAAATAGAGAAAACTGTACAACAATTAAGACAAGAAGTGCCACTGTTAGAAAAGTAAACAAGAGGGAACAGATCAACAAAAATACTTAGAAAGATAGGCATGATAAAAGCAATGTGCAATATTAGAACAGACCAGAATTTATCAAATAATATTGCAAATAATAAACTAAAGATATCAGCACAGGCCGAAAAAACTATGAACCTATAAACTTAGAAGATATGCAGATAAATACAAAGGAAATGCACAGAATTAACAATTCATTGATGTCCCGAAAAGTTTTATACAGAATTGTGAAACAAAGCAAAAGGAATAGAAACACCACCAAATAAAGAAAAATAGACACATTTTGGAGAAACATCTATGGAAACCCTGTGGAACATAACAGAGATGCTGAATGGGTAGAAGAATTAAAAGAAACAGTAAGAAGTTCAAATTTAAAGGATATGAAATGGCATGAAGTAACCGCCTGAGAAATTGAAATCATATTAAGAAAAGCTCCTAACTGGAAAACCATAGGCCCAGGTGCAGTACCTAACTTCTGGCTAAAAGTATTAACATCTTTGCACAAAGATTTAGCTCTGAATAAGAAGTTCTTACATGCACACCCCAAAAAGACACTAAACTGGTTAACAATAGGAAAAATGATACTCCTCCCTAAGTGTGGACCTATATACTATCCTAAAAACTACAGAATAGTAATTTGTCTTCCTATGATGTATAAACCATATACAGGAATTAATGCTGACAGAGGTTATAGTCATTTAGAAGAAAACTCAATTATGAAAATAGAACAAAAGGGTAACAAAAAATGTCACAAGGAACAAAGGATTATTTGTTGTTAAATAGTCATAATGAAGAACTGTAAAAAGAGCAAAAATCTAAGGATGGCATTGATAAATTACAGAAAAACATTTGACAGCATTCCACATTCGTGGATAAAGAAGTGCTTACATATGAATAAGACACTCACTACACTGATCAATGACATAATAGTGATCAAGAAAAAGTGGCAAACTACTATGCAACTAAGCCATGTTAAAGGACAGCTGATTATCCCAAGGATAAAAATTCAAAAAGGAATATTCCAAGGTGACTCTTTGTCACCGCTGCTCTTTTTTCTTGCCCTTAATCCATTAAACTGTCTACTTAACAGATTTGGTTACGGTTATAATTTGGTTCCCGGAAAACAACAAAGTGTAAAGACTTTTCATCTTCTTTTGTGGATGATTCAAAATTGTATAGTTCATCAGATGAGAAAGTGAAAGCACGACTGGAAGTGGTCAAAACTTTTTCAGATGTTACAAAAAAGTAATTTGGTCTTGATAAATGAGCAAAAGCAACAGACTTCTACAAATCTTTCGATATCAAACTGTCATTAATTCTCCTAAAAGTCTATAATTACATTAAACTAAATGGTATAACAGATCTTTACTGGAACTCTTCTAAGACAATCTTAATCCTGAAAAATAATTTGGATAGAACTGATCCAAATAACTATAGACCCATACCATTGATTAATGTTGATATTAAAATATATGCCTCTATTCTTGCTGCTAGACTTAAAAAAATAATGCCTTACATAATATCCCCTGAACAGGCGGGATTCATGTCAAACAGGCATACGTGGGACAATACCCTAACTCTAGACTCCATGATACAGATCACTAAAAATGACAGAAATCCGTTATATGCATTAACTCTAGACGCTAGCAAAGCCTTGGACAGGGTTAACTGGGTATTTCTATTTACTTCTTTATTACACTTCAACATTCCTAAAGACTTTTCTGACATGATCAAAACTTTATATAAAAACTCTCAAACATATTTATATATTAACAAAATGTCATCCAAACCCATCAGGATTTCTAATGGAACTAGACAAGGATGTCTCCTTTCACCACTTCTTTTTAACCTATTCATAGAACCCTTTTTCCTTTATATCGCTCAGAAAACATATCATTCAATACCTAAAGTATTAAACACAAAAGTAATATTATCTGCCTTTGCTGATGATGTTATAGTTTATTTTGAACATCCTATCACTGACCTATAGAAAATAAAGGAGGCCACTGATATAGGTTCATAAGTTCATAGGTTGATACTAGGCTATCTGCCCTAGGGCATTTATAAGCCTAGCCAAAGTGTGTTTGGCTTTCGCCACCCTTTTAGATTAGTTGACTGTGCCTCTGTATAGTAGGTCACAGAAGATAGCCCTTTTAAGGTCAGTTTACTGTGCCTCTGCCTAGCAGGGACACAGAAGAGATCCCAGGGGTAAACTTACGATCTCCCATCCACTCGTCAAGATTTCTCTTGAAGAGGTTCAGTGAGGGGCTCTGCCTAACATGGATTGGGATTTTGTTCCAGAGTGAGGGGAGCCTCTGGGATATGAATCTGTCCCTCCAGCATGTCCTATTAATTTCTGTGCTGAGGTTTAAGTCCCTAGAGCATGTAGCTCTAAGGAATTTGGATTTCATGAGGTGGAGCATGTCCATTAATTCTGGGTTGGATATGGCTTTATACGTCAGGCACAGATCACCTCTGAGTAGGCAGTAAGCAACTGAGTAGAGCTGGAGTTTCTTTAGCCTAACTGCATAGGGCATCTGTTTGAATCCCATGATCCTCTTGGTGAGATACTTTTGGGGTCTTTCCAGTTGCTGCACGTGTCGGGTAAGGTACATCCCAAATGGGGCACTGTATTCAATTATGGGCCTGATGAGTGATGAGTAGAGGGGCACAATGACCTCTCTTGATCTAGATGTGAACCCTTTCGTGATAAGGTGGGCTATATAGAAGGTCTTTCTAACCACTTTGGCAACGTGATTGTCAAAGGAGAGATTACTATCTACTTGGGTTCCCAAATCCCTAATTACTTCTTCCGTACTTCATGGATTACCACCTATGTGGTAATTTGTGGGCACTTTGTTTTTCCCAAAGGGAATGACTATGCACTTTTTGGCATTTAGCTTTAGGCCATGGCTCTGGCACCAGTTATCCATCTCTGTGAGACCCTTTTGTTCTCGAAAGTATCTAACTAAAAAATAATAGAAATAAATCACATATTTTTCCAATCAATCCTTCTCAACAAATGACAAACTATTTTCATGATTCTCCATTCCAAACAACCCACTCCATTAGATATCTAGGGATATGCTTTGAACACAATCAGGCTTCCATACTTCAGAATAATCTACATAAGACATGGTCCAAAATCACGCAAGATCTTGATAGATGGCAAAAGCTGAAACTTTCTATGATATCCAAAACAGCTATAATTAAAATGAATATATTGCCTAAAATACTTTATCACTTTAATGCCTCAAATCTTATAATTCCTAAAATATTCTTTTTAAAAATAAACAAGGTACTAGCCAAATTTATTTGGTTTCCTAAAGTGGTAAGGATAAATTATTTAAAATTGATATATCCCAAAGACAAGGGAGGTTTAAGTCTACCAGACCTACACCTATACTATAAGATTACATGTGCTAATAGACTAATTTTAATTGCTAATCACTACCCGGTGAAAGATACTCAAGCTCCCATTTGGATCAGAATTTGGCATCATCATGTACTTAGTTGCAATATGAACCCGAAAGCTCTCCCTTTTTTAAACCATCTAAGTCTAGTAAACTCAAAAATAAGCAACATCCTGAAACACAAGATTAAAATCTTCCAAGAAATGATGAAATCAATAAATATGGATAAAATACTCCCAATACTTCAACCTATCCATTTAAATCCGAACATTAAAATTAACGACAAACCGATTAAGCTTATAGAATACCTAGCTATTAAAGATCTGTCAATGTGGGATATATTTAAGCATAAGGACAAAAACTTAAAAGACTTACGCCTTGCCTTGAAAGTAAATAATAAATACACCGTCATATTGAGACAAATAAGGGAAGCCATATCACCCTTAATCAAGGACATCTTCATGAACGAACAAAATATTAATAACCTACTTGTACTTATGTCAAGCCTTTCTACAAAAAGTAAAATGCTATCCAATTCCCATAAATTAATAAACAGTATTAAACATGACTCAGTTTATCTTTTTTCTAAATATTGGGACAAACAGGATGTCACATTCTCTAATGAACAAAAACTTAAAGCCTTCCAAAACACCACTCTTTTTTCTCCTTTAAAAAGCTCATATACACATAATTAATGATTAATAATTCCTATTATACTCCATCAGTCTTGAATAAATTTGATCCTAAAATTTTGACATCATGTTCATGTTGTTCATATCAAAAGGCAGATCTCATACATGTTTTATGGTACTGCAAATATTCCCATAATCTTTGGAATTCACTCAAAGTACGACTAAAAAAAATGGGATACCAAAAATCAACCCTATCTTGGCAAACAGCTCTTTTACATATCTCAGATAATAAACTATCCAAACTAAAGTTGCATGTATTAATTGCAATATGTTCACTAATTAAGCTCTATATTACTAAAAATTGGCTTGATTGCACAAAGATGAACTGGAATGGTTTCAGAAACTTGGCACTCGACTTTATCTATGCACCGAAACTTATTATAAAAAGTTCCAATAAAAGAATCTATATCAGAAGTTTTGGAAAATCTTCCTTGACCAACTACTGATTGATTAATACATCCAGAATTGGTCGATTACCCACATATACATTTCTTACTTACTTTTCTAACTAATATACTATTCATATATTAGGATTAACTATTACACACCTACGAATACATGTCAGGGTGTTATAATGCGCGGTTACAATATTGATCAATCTTCAACAATATGTAGTTGTATCTCATGTTAGATAGCATGCTTGTAGATATTGTACATAAGTTTCTATTACTTCTTATAGTTAGGTATGTATAGCTGTGTTATGTTTTGTATACATGGAATGCTCCATATCATTTGGCTGTATTCAATATATGTCATAACTTTCCTGTGTACACAATTGTTTTGTACATATTTTTACTGTATTAAAATAATAAAAATTTATTTGGAAAAAAAACATTCAAAGCAGGAAAGCTGCAGCACAAAGAAAATATGAGTCTGGGATAAGAATGTGATACAAATTAACTTAAGTAGAAGGGAGTGTATAAATATTTGAGAACTGATGAAGAAATGGCAATAAAACATGAGCAAATACAAAGAAAACTCTGTAAGGAATATTTTAGAAAACTACCATTAATACTGAAAACAGCCCTGACATCTAGGAACAAAGTCCAAGCTATAAACCAATTTGCTCTTTGTGTTTTACCTTATAGTTTTGGGGTGACTGACTGTCCCCAAAAGGTACCAGATCACTTGGACAGAAAAACAAGGAAAATGCTTTATGCTTATTAAATGATATATATATATACATAAATCGGTGTATACCAAGATTATATATTTCTCAGTCTGAAGGAGGTATGGGCCTCCTTGAAACTGATTATATGTATAGATCTGCAATTGTAGGACTGCATACGTATCTGCTGACCTCACCAGATCCAATCATAGTAAAACATGAAGAGATTGATGACTTCCCTGCTTAGTTTAGCAGAAACATATTGTTGTCAAGCAGAAATGGAAATCAAACCAGAAGCTGACAAAAATCAGGCTACAAATGAATGTGCCAAAAAATAAAAGAAAGACTATAAGGAGAACATTCAGATGAGAATTCAGGAAATGTGAAAAGGCATAAATATAGTTTAAAATACAGAAACCTCCTGGAACATCAGGATCTGACACAGGAATGTTTAAGGAGAGGTGAATTCAAATAAAAAAATGGAAGGTTAATATTGGTGGCCCAGGATAGAGGACTACATAAACATTGGTTTACAAAGTCCAATGAACATGTCAGAGAGACAGACAAATGCAGGTTCTGTAAAACAGAACTGGAAATACTTGCACATCTTTTTGTTGGGTGTTATACACTAATGGTACAGGACCTGTACACTGAAAGGCATAATAATGTGACAAAACTGTTGCATAGGGGATTGTGCATGCATTACAATGCTGAAGTAGCTGAGAAGCACTTGAAACATGAACCACAAACCATTATAGAGAATGATGAAGTTTATATCACACAGGATCACCCATTACCAACAGGTGAAAAATTAGACGCAAGAAAACCAGATGCAGTAGTCCTTGAAATGAAGACTAAAGTAGTATTGATCACTGAAACTGTACACCCTGTGATGTTCAGACAGACACAAAATTATAAAATACCAGGATTTGCAGGCAGAAATGAGGGCAATGTGGATGAAGGGCACTCAGGCAGTTCCAATAATAGTAGTAGGAGCATTGGGTCCCATAAAAAAGAATTTACAGTCATATTTAGATAAGAAACTCTTTCCTGAAAACACTGGTCTGGCTACAGATACAAGTAACTCCCTATTACCTGCAGAAGGAGTCAATTCTGAGCACACTGTGGGTGCTGCAAAGAGCACTTTTGACTAACATCTAAGAATGAAATAATACTAAGTTCACAAACTTTAATCATACTTTGACTTAGGAATGGAGTCCTTTCTCCATCATGGAATTAGAAACTCAAAAGACTTGGAGAAATTAAACTGGGGCATAAATTCTGCATTGTAATGTCATTAAAAACATTACCTGACTCTGTTATCAGTGAATTCTGTATTATGGGCATTACAGATTATTAACATTTATTAACATATTCTGAACATAATGTTAACCTGGTGGTATAGACCTTGGCTCTAGGTAGTTTGGCCACATTGACTATTGCTGATGTGACACCCCAACCCCACATAAAATAGGAACAAGGGGGGTTGATAATGACAACAATGACTACAACTGTCAATGTACATACTGACAGAGCAGAATTTCAACTACACTGTATATTTTTAACCTTAATAACTTGAAGCTTTAATCCTCTGAACTCTCCTGAAAAGAACTGTTACGGTCCAGATGGATTGTTATGGACCAGGACTATCCGGTCACCAAAATAAAAATAAATACACATTAACTCTAAACCTACTAATAAGATGAGGGTTTACATTCCAGTATCAAAAAGTACAGAAATGGTATAACTAACTCCAGAAACAAGACCATTAGATATTCTGTTTGGATTCTACAAAGTCATATTTCCCATTTCAGAACAAGCCGTTTCTTTCTTTCTTTCTAAGAGTCATTGACATTAATGATACATACCCAAAAGTGTGCCAAGGTGTTAACTTCAATGGTTTTTTCCACCAAATTATCAGGTGCATCAATGAACTTCTTTCCAGTGACAATTCCAGCATTATTAATCAGAATGTTGACATCACCAACCTCTCTTTTAACCTGAATAAAAAAGAATAAAATATACTATTAAACTACATTAGTAACGTCCCCTTCGATCTTACAGAAAAATGCAAAGGGTGCTGAACTGTCTTTACATCATTTTGTGAGGTTCCATTACAAAATTTAAAAATCAAGCCACATGTCAAAATATATATGCTTCAGTAACATTAGTACATATACAAACACTAAACATATGATAAAACCAAGGCACTGTGTCACAGTGATTTTTGTCCTGCCTTTAAACAGTTGTGATCACAGTAATAAGACTTGTCAACAATACAGAAAGTGTTAAGCAAAAGCACAGACAATAAAATGTTACTGATTGCTGAGGTCAATCACTCTGGTCAAGTACTAACTGGCTAAGAAGCATCAGACATTCCGTTTTTCAAGGGCCATCTGAAAGTAGTGGCAGTAGACATTCTATATTACTGACTGACTAGCTAAAACGTATTAGACACAAGAACCTCTTTCCTGAAAACACTGGTCTGGTTAACTGACTTACTGGGAGTCACACAGTATGTAACCAGAGGCCAAGAGAATCTAATCCAAATGTGCAGGATAAAACCTGTGCAATACAGGCAGACTACTACTGTCCACCAAGACCAAATATCTTTAAGCAAGAATCTGGTTTGAATAGTGATCTTGTTTTCACTCCAAAATTCACCCGTGTATCAGTAATCTAACAGTCACTGGTGTGAATGACTTCACAGCACAGAGGTGAAACTAGCATATCTAGTTAAGAATAAAACATGAAATGCAGATGAGAAAATGCAGTTACTGGCAGAGGAGAAGGAGGAAGGTAAGTAAGAGATTAGCCAGAAATGGAACAAGAGCAGAACCAGGTGATGGATAGGAATTCATTTTGAGATGCTTTGAATGTTTGTAGAGTTTTCTCCCATTATTACTACTATTGTAAAGGAATGAAGCTGTGCTACACTATTTGTGGGCTTTAACCTATACACTAGTAGTCTTTACTGCATGGTGCAGGACTTTTTCACTTTTATGTGCAATGTCACTTTTATGACTAAAAAAATGCCTGTTCTTACTGTGTATGCTTAATGGTGACTTTTCAACATTTATTTTATATTTTTTTTGTAGGAGATGGAATCCTGGGCACTCTAAATTGTCCATAGGTGTGAGTGTGTGTGATAATGTGTGGTGTAGAAGAACAACTGTGGCAGGACTAGCCACCCGGTGGTGTAAACCTTGTCTGTAGATGATTGTCATTGTTGAAGTGACAACACAACCTCATGTGCAAAAACAGGAAAATGGGTTGTGGATGGATGGAGTCTTGGGAGCAGATGAAATTCGTGACTGCATTATGTGGATACACAACAAACTGCCTAACACCTATAGCCACCAAATGCTTCCACTGCTTTGTAGAAATGAGCACAACAACTCATCCAGTCCTAGATCTTCTGGCTTGGGCAGCCTCTGAGTCCACTCTGATTAACCACAACTCATTTAATCAGCATGATGTGATTACTCAAACCCAGAATATCTAAAACCATGGGATGACACTACCCTAAAGAAGTTACACTCCCAAGGTCACAAACCACACTAAGCATTTTTATTTTCAAGGTGGAAAGCTCCACTGTCACATCCCCAAATTACATACACACACACACACACACACACACACACACACACACACACACACACACACACACACACGCATGCACACACACACACATGCATGCACACGCATGCACACTCACACACATACACATGTACACATACAGATGTTGACACTACATAAACTTAGATAAGAGAGATATAGAGAGGAAAATGTAACAATCACCTTCTTGTTCTTCTCTCAGATTGGCTGCCATGATAAGAAGCCATCAATCTTTTAGGTTTAACAGTCTGAGCATTAACTAAATGGCAAGAAACATCAGGGCTCCTGTAGCTTCTGTAAAGCACCATGATGCTGGTGCAGAGATCACCCAAGTTCCTGAGTGCAGACTGACTCAGCCTAAGACTATTCTGATTGTGTATCTTAAGAAAGTATTGTATATGATGGAAATCATGATTTCAGTGCACTGCAGATCTAATTCCATGTATTTACTACTGTTTACAGGCATCTCTTGTGAAATCTTCAAATAACTGGATGCATTTCAAGTTAACAGAATTATAGATTAAATTTATATATATATATATATATATATATATATATATATACACACACATACACACATATATATAAATATACACACACACACACACATACACACATATATATATATATATATATACACACACACACACACCCACATATATATATATATATTATATATAGTTATATATATATATATATATATATATATATATATATATATAATTTTATATATATATACATATATATAAAGATGTCAGTTGTAGATGTCTTTTTCATGCAGGGCTTGTACTGAGATTCTGACTGCATACGAACAAATGAAGACAGTACAAACTAGTTGGGCTGTCAGTGGGTTTACAAATTCGATTAAAAACAGTTTTACCCACCTGCTCTTTATTCTGTAAACTCAATCTCTAACGAGTACTTTAGGTTACCTATTGTGCAGAAGTATGCTGTGTAGTAGGCAGAATCAGCTTTTTTTACTGATGGTATAAGCATTTTTGTTACATATGAAGTTTAAGGAAATGTTGCAGTAGCTATTCACAATAGTGCTGAAGTTATCTGGGCAACAGGAATACAACTTTTGAAGCACCTGAAAAGCAAAATCTAGCCTTATAAACCTGGTGCAGTTTTTCTTCATACACTATTATAAGTGAACTGACAATGTCAAGAGAGAATTTGGCAGAAAGATGTCCGTCTCTTCAATGCTGCCTGATCCTCTTTTCAAAGTTTTGTGGAGTTATTTGGTCAGGACAGCACTTAGGATTTTATTACTGATAGTTAGACCCTCATTTTATCCACAGTTAGGCTGGGATTATATTAATACTACTGACTTTTAGAATAAAATTTCAGTGCAAATAGGTAAATATTGCATTGTCCTACAGTTACATAATTCCTAGCCCAGGAAAACAATGACAATATTAAAATGGCTTATAATGTAACAAAGTATTTCTCCCGTTGGCTCATCTAGCATCAGCTAACAATGATCTTAAAGAACCACAACACAACAGTAAATATAAGTGCTAAATAAGTGTGATTAAACCGTTTACCCATCAAATAAATGCCTAACAAAGATAAATCAAGAGATATATTTTTTTCCACAGCCATGGCAGTCCTCAGTTTGACAACCCTCAGTCCAAAGTTGAGAACAAAAAAAAAAAAGGTCTCTGAAGTTGAAGACTGAAAGTTCTGAATTCCAAACTGTAGCAAGCAGTTCATTAAAGATTTGTGCTGCACTTAAGCTGCTAACTGCATTAATTTCTGCAGCCATGATATCCACCATGGCTGCTGAAATGAATACCACCAAATCAACTTGTGCCCATGTGGCAGCCCTCCACTAGTGCCATTCAAGTCACCGGACAGTCTGTGCCAAGGCAGCCTCCCCCTTTGCCCCACCCAAGTTATGGTACTGATCTTTGGAACTACACATAAGCTCAAGGACAACAATACTTTAATTCTGTTTACACTCAAAACATTATCATTCTGAAGATCATACAGAGAAATATCTGGAGGTTTTGAGCAACTACACTTAGACTTTCAAATATTGTAACTTCAGTAAAGAATGCACTCATACATCTTTGTAGCTGCAAATTTTCAGTCGCAAAACCTGCTTTTTGTATCCCTGAAGCTGTCAAGCAACCTCCATTTGACTATGCTTAACTCAACTTACAATACTGTCTTAAAGTCACAGTCAAAAAAAAAAAAATCTGCCAGTTGACTCTATTAAAAGACCAGGGGGAAAAAACACTTTGTTATTTTCTTAAAATAGACGTATGGTTCACAGCTACAACAAGGGCTTCCTTCTGTCTTCACTGACCTTCAAGTTACTGAGCTTTGATTACTGTCCCCTCTAGCCATTACTTAGGTTTTAGGATCAAAGAAAACTAACACTAGAAAGGCTATCATTCACTTTAAACAGTTAAGAAAAAAAAATGCCTTCTCCAGAATCTCCTTTGCCACTTGTAATATCTTCTATCAAACTGTAAGGGATTATCCAAATGATCAAAGTTTCAAAAATGTACTTATTAAACCATAATAACTTGAAAATCTCACTCAATAGAACTTTTACTACAACGTTTTATTAAAATGCACTTTACAGAAATTATAATATTATTTATTTATTTCACATTTGTTAACCAGGTTAGTCCAAATGAGTTTGTAAACAAACCCATTTTCAGTGGAGACCTGAGGGGAAAAGCCCCAGCAAACATAAGTAAAGATAAAGTGACAATATACAAATATTAAATAACAATCACAATACAAAATAATTGTAAAAAGAAAAGGTTATTAGCTATCTGCATTGCACTGATAGTAAGCAACCCATTTTCAGTCGAGACCCAAGGGGAAAGAGCCCCAGCAAACATAAGCAAAGATAAACATACAGGACAAAAACTATTAAAAATAACAGTGCAAGTACGAAATTAATTATAAAGAGAAAAAAGAAAAAAATTATGAACATTAAGGGTTGCACTGATAGCAGTGGTCTAAAATTTACTACACATGAGAGTAAAAACAAAAAGATAATCATTGTTCAAAAGAAGGACAATGTACAGACACTGATAGGAAGTGGGGGGGAGATAAATAATGTGGAGAATGGGAGGGGGAGAGAAAGGAGGGGGCCACAGTAGGGCTATAGTAGTAGAGCTGAGGGTTTAGGAGGTTAGTTTAAGTAGAAGTTGCTAACAGAGAAAGAAAGTTAGGAGATGCAACAGGTTATACAGTAGGTCAGACTAAGACTATGTGTGGTCAAGGTAACGGCATAATTTCTAGTAGGTGGGATTTAAACTCCTTTTTAAAACAGGGAAAAGAAAGGTTGGCTCTAATACGAAGAGGGAGTTTGTTCCAATATAGTGAGACAGAGTGTTTATAAAGTAGTTTGCCAATATTCCTTCTGGGCTTATAAACTGAGAGAAGATGCTGATCAGCACTCCGGAGAGGCCGGTGGGGGGGGGGGGGGAGTAGAGAGTAACATGGGAGGTGAGAGCAGGTAGGCAGAGGGGTTGTTGAGTATGGAAAAAGTATTTTTAAAACAAAAGGTAAAATTAAAACAGTTTTATGTAAAAGTTAGTAAAAGCAGGAGCATATACACTAAATAAAATATATTTCAATATACAAATGAACATGTACTAATTTAAATGTACAGATATTGTAATAAGAATAAAAATGAATAAATAACAACTAACAAAGTTAAAATATGCACCAGAAAAAAATATATATCAAAATTACAGCAGAACACTAGCATTCCAAAGAAAATTAAAGACCATATCTACCCTCAGAGAAACAGTCCACATATTATAATTACACTGGAAACTAACATTTGTCTGGTAGTTAGAACAAATGACTAAGGCTCTGAACTATTAACAAGTTGGTTCCTGTACCACAGGGTACAGTGTTTTGTTTAATTCCATCTGTCTCCATCTGCCTACTGTGTGACTCTGAGCAAGTCCTTTAACCAGGCAGTGCATCCATGTCATCCATGTTGCCCTTGAAAAGGGACACGTGTCCTGTCAGATTACCCAATTAATACATGACTAAAAAAAAAAAAAAACAACAAATGCATCTGCTAGCCTATGCTGGTGGTAGACAGATGAACCCCTAAGACCCAGCAGACTTAGCTTTGATTAGTAGATCAGGCATTGCAAACAGAGAAGGATGGATGTGCACACACTGAGGGGAGGAGAAGAGCTGATTGTGCCATGTAACTAGTACTCTTGCAGAAGTGCTAGCAGTTATGATCCAACCTGACAGCAGGCTTGTGACTCACCAAGCTGCTGGTGATGGTGGTGGCCTCTAGGTGGCCAAGCTACAAGAGATGCACTATGATGAAAAGTATTGGGAGCCACCCTAATGACCCATTTAGCTTATTCTTCCACATACGGTATGGGGTTAGGCATATACAAATAACTCTCATTGTCAGGATGCCAGTGACACCACATTTCTCTGATAGCTGCTTGTGTGACAGTCTCTCTGGCACTCTGTCATCCTCGTAGATCTGAGAGATCACCATGCAGGTAATCTCACCTCCACAAGGGGAAAAAATGGGATCTAGTCAAGGTGAGGGTGGCTTGCTGGTCAACAGACAGAGAGGAGAAAAACTATATATAAGAAAAGAACTGTTATCTGTCATAATCTCTGCCATTTCTTTATATGACCATGAATCATCTCTCTATTCTCTCTCTGCACAGCTAATGTAAAAAAAAAAACATTAGCAATTCACTGTTTTTTCTCGTGTCACATTCTAAAAAACCTAAGAAATGCACTGTTTTAGATGTTATGTTCTAAAACTCCTAAGCAGTGCACTGTTTATTCTTTGCTATGTGGTCATAAAAACCCAATGCAGTGCACTGTTTATTCTTGGCTATGTGGTCATAAAAGCCCAATGCAGTTCATAGGTTCATACTAGGCTATCTGCCCTAGGGCATTTATAAGCCTAGCCAGAGTGTGTTTGGCTTTCGCCACCCATTTTAAATTAAATTTTGCCATGCCCTTTTTCAAGGTTAGTATACTGTGCCTCTGTCTAACAGTGACACAGAAGTGATACCCGGGGTAAACCTATGATCTCCCATCCACTCATCAAGATTCCTCTTGAAGAGAGTCAATGAGGGACTCTGCCTAACCTGGACTGGGATTTTATTCCAGAGTGAAGGGAGCCTCTGGGTTATGAATCTGTCCCTCCAGTATGTCCTATTTATTTCAGTGCTGAGGTTCAAGTCTCTCGAGTGCGTAGCTCGATGGGATTTGGATTTTCTGAGGTGCAGCATGTCCATTAATTCCGGGTTGGACATGGCTTTATACGTCAGGCACAGATTGCCTCTGAGCAGGCGGTATGCCACTGAGTAGAGCTGGAGTTTCTTTAACCGGGCAGCATATGGCATCTGTTTGAGCCCTTTGATCCTCTTGGTGAGGTACTTTTGGGGTCTTTCCAGTTGCTGCAGGTGTCTGGTAAGGTACATCCCAAAAGGAGCAGTGTACTCAATTATGGGCCTGATGAGGGATGAGTAAAGAGGCACGATGACCTCCTCTGATCTAGATGTGAATCTCTTCATGATTAGGTGGGCTACATAAAATGTTTTTCTAACCACTTTGGCCACGTGGTTGTCAAATGAGAGATTGCTATCAACTTGGGTCCCCAGGTCCCTAATTACTTCTTCTGTACTTAATGGATTACCACCTATATGGTAATTTGTGGGCACTTTGTTTTTGCCAAAGGGGCTGACTACACACTTTTTGGCGTTTAGCTTGAGGCCATGGCTCTGGCACCAGTTGTCTGTTTCTATGAGGCCCTTTTGGAGGATGCTTGTGTCGGCTGGAGAGTCGATTATGGCGCACAGTTTGCAGTCATCTGCGAACTTGGTCAGCCACAGTCCTTCCGTGTTGGCCTGTACCTCCGAGAAATATATACCGAACAAGAGAGGTCCCAGGACTGAGACTTGTGGGACGCCACTTGTAACTGGTTTGGAGTCTGACATGGCTCCAGCAATTCTAACCATGTGGGTTCTGTCCTTGAGCCAGTTTGCAACCCATCTAGTGACATAGGGGTTTATATTTAAGCTGGTGAGCTTATCTATAATGCCCGAGTGGGGTATTGTATCGAAGGCTTTTGCGAGGTCCAGGCAGGTTGTGTGGACCACCTTCCCCTCATCAATGGCCTTGGTGACTGTTTCAAAGAAATCAACCAGGTTTAAGAAACAGGATCTGCCCTTAACAAAGCCAAACTGGGTAGGATCCAGTGTCTGTAGGTCCCCAATATCTTTATTTATGAGGTCCATGATGATCCTTTCCATAGCTTTGCAGACCAAGCTAGTCAGGCTTATGGGGCGATAGTTTCCAGGATCCGTTGAGGCACCACCTTTGTGGAGAGGGACCACTGTTGCTGTACGCTACTCTTTGGGTACATATCCTGTAGTAAGGCTGAGATTGAACAGTAGTTTTATGTTTGGGTTTAGCTCGTCTTGGAGTTCATGTAGGACGCAGCCCGGGACACCGTCTGGTCCCATGCATGCTGTCTTTTTTGCTTTGGAGAGGCAGCTCTTACCTGAGCATCTGAGATGTCAGGGGGGCAGCACTCTGCTGGGATAGATATTTGCCCTTTTGGTGGTGGTGGGGGGGGGGAGTTTGCGCTGAACCTGTCAGCTAGGATGTTGGCAATGTCTGTGGGTTCGGTGCATTTTTTGTCATTTTGGACTAATTCTGAGCATATCTGGGAATTCCCACCCAGGTTCCTAACATAACTAAAGAAAGCCTTGTGATTATCCTTAGTGTCCTGTGCAATTTTTCTCTCGAAACTGGCCTTAGACGATTTTATGACTGCCCGTAGTTTTTTTGCTAATACTGATCAGAGATGCCTTCCCTTTTTGGGATTTTGCTCTATCATGTAGTAGCTTCCTCCTTCTATTGTATAGTTTGTTTATGGCTGGGGTCCACCTGCACTGTTTATTCTCTCGTGTGTTGTTCTAAAACTCCTAAGCAGTGCACTGTTTATTCTTGGCTATGTGGTCATAAAAACCCAATGCAGTGCACTGTTTATTCTCTCATGTGTTGTTCTAAAAATCCTAAGCAGTGCACTGCTCATTCTCTGGTGTGTTCTAAAACTCCTAAGCAGTGCACTGCTCATTCTCTGGTGTGTTCTAAACTCCTAAGCAGTGCACTGCTCATTCTCTGGTGTGTTCTAAACTCCTAAGCAGTGCACTGCTCATTCTCTGATGTGTTCTAAACTCCTAAGCAGTGCACTGCTCATTCTCTGGTGTGTTCTAAACTCCTAAGCAGTGCACTGCTCATTCTCTGGTGTGTTCTAAAATCCTAAGAAGTGCTCTTTTTATTCTCAGGTGTTAAGTTCAAAAAACACTAAGCAGCACAATGTTTACTATTGTGTTATGTTCTCAACAGTAATCTCTGAGGTGTAATGTTGGTACACACAATGCATTATGAACTGCTTGGCAAATAAAACTTTTCCAGCCTGCAAAGTACTCTCCCTCAGTCACATTATCCACCACAGCACCAAGCTTATCCAGATCTTTGGGGTAACATATGAAAGACACCTAAAGCTTTAGAATGAAAAGAAAAAAGAGAGACATGCAACCATCTACACCACAGGCTGGGAAAGATGGCTGGGTATGTTATGGCGAATGAACGTACATTTACTGCTCTATCACTACAAGTATAAAACTTTCATATCTGATCCATTCTCTGCATCAACAGGAGAGAAACCAAAGCAAATCTGATAGGGCAGATTGCCCTTTGGGAACATACACAGCAGCCCCAAAGAAAGACTTTGACATGGACATCATATTTAGCTTATGGTGCCTTGTAAAGTGTTGACAGTAAAACAAGTACATGTGCACAGATGTCATCCCAAATACATTTAATTGACAGTCAGTTGTTGTGTCTTTCGGCTTTTCCCGGTTAGGGGTCGCCACAGTGGAACTCCAGTCCGCTAATGATTGGCAGTTGATTTTTACGTGCTGAGTTGCCGGCCCTAACGCACAACCTTCAACGAAGGTACGCCCATTCACGCATGTCTCCACAGTAGACGCTCTAGCTGAGAATTGAATGGGACAACGTCTTGCTGTGAGGCAACAACTCTACCGCAGCACCACCACTGCGTAATTAAAAGTCAGTGGAAATAGCAATAAACTAAAGTACTGCTGGGTGATTCCCTGCTGGGTGAGGAAATAGCAATAAACTAAAGTACTGCTGGGTGATTCCCTGCTGGGTGAGGAAAGTATACCTATATTTTACTGTCTGTGAGTGATAAAGCTCTAGCTGAACGGCCTTTAGGTATTGTAGACAAAACCATTTTATACTTATTATGACAGAACTGTATGAAGTCAGATAACCTTAAACATTTTTTAAGTTTCTTCTTGGAAAAGGGGACAGACAACTGCCGGTTCCCTATTAGAAGACTGAAGACGCATTCTTTCGAGTGCATCTTGGTCAAACTCAAAAGCCTGAAATGGCAAAATAGCGAAGCGGCTTTTAAGTGAATTCTTTCCCTGGGAAAGAATTTGCTTGGCCGCTTCGTTACTTTGCTGTTTTGTAGTGCAGTCTCAGAGTTGGTATATTTAAGTAGGGGTGGTGTGGGGGGCGAAGCCTCCCATTTAATGTAATGTTTCAAGTGTTTTACTTATGTATTTTTTTTTTGTTGGAACAGCGATTTTTTTCCCTAGGAAAAAAATCGCTGTTCTGACAGTTCAAAATTGTAAGCTTTTGCTTACATAGGGTCGATTAATCACTGTTTGCTTTTTTAAACATTCGGTGAGCTAATATAGACCCCAACTGCCTCTCTTTGCAGATAGCCTCCATCCTCTCATTGTGAACTTTAAGATGATGGTGCCATAGGTTCAAAGGTTCGTAGGAGGTTACTAGGCCCTAGAGCCCTTACAAGCCCAGCCATATCTATCTCAAGTTGCCCCAATTGTTGGTGGGTATGTCAGTGAAGTTTGCAGAAATAAGGGTCTATGGTAGTTAATTCTGACTTCCTCTGTCCTGGAGAAACATAGGCACCACCCCAGGAGTCTCCCATCCATTGATCTAGGTTGTGTTTGAAGATGGTTAGGGAGGGACTCTGTTTCACGTGAACTGGAAGCTTGTTCTAGAGAAGTGGCATCCTCTGGGAGATGTATCTATCTCTTCAGCATGACCTGTTTATGTCAGAGGCTAGGTTAAGATCCATGGGGTGAATGACCCTCCTGCAGTTTGATTTACCAATGTGTAGCATTTCCCTCAGGGCCAGGTCAGAGACTGCCCTATAAGTCAGGCACAGGTCACCCCTTAGCAACCTGTACGAGACAGAATATAGTGACGGGCTTTCAGTCTTTCCATGTAAGACTTGTTTTGTGTACCCTGTAATTTCTTGTTGAGGAACCTCTGTGGTCTCTCCAGTTGTTACAGGTGTCTGGTGAGGTACACAGAAAAGGGAGCACTGTACTCAACTATCGGTCTGATGAGAGACGAGTATAATGGAATTACAACATCCTTAGATCTAGATACGATGCCTTTACTTATAAGATGTACCGCACAGAAGGATTTCCTTACTACTGTGGATACATGGTGGTCAAGGTTCAGATTGCTATCAACCTGAGTACCCAGATCATGTACCAGTGGGTCTGCACTTAGGGGGTGCTGGCTATCATGTAATTAGCAGGGATGTCAGCTTTCCCAAAGGTAATAGAGTACTTTTTTTGCATTTAGCTTTAATCTGTGGCTTTGGCACCAATCATTTGTCTGCGTTAACCCTTTCTGCAGTATATTAACATCACTGGGGGACTCAATGATTGCTTCCAATTTGCAATTGTCAGTGAACTTGGTCAGCCACAGACTGTCCTTAAGTTTGCCTAGACTTCTGGGAAATAAATTCTGAACAATAAGGGCCCAGCACAGAACCATGTGGTACGTCACTGATGACTGCTCTTTTGCTAGAGGTGAAATCACCCACTTTGATAGTATGTGTCCTGTTAATTAGTCAGCTGGCTACCCATCTGGTAATGTAGGGGCTAATTCCCAACTGGGAGAGTTTCTCTACAACACCTGAGTGGGAGATTGTGTGAAATGCATTGGCTATGTCAGGATTGGCGATATGCACTGTTTTTCCCTTGTCCAGGGCCTTGGTGACTTTCTTGAAGAAGTTAGCCATGTTTAACAGGCATGATCTACCTTTAACAAATCCAAACTGGGTTGGGTACAGAGTTTGGAGATTACCTATGTCCTTGTTAATAAAGTCCATAATGATTATTTCTATGACCTTGCAGATGAGGCTGGTCAAGTTTATGGGCCTATAATTCCCAGAGTCAGCTGATGGTCACCCCTTTGTGCAGAGGGATTACTGTTGCTGTCTTCATTCCACCAGACTATAGCCAGTTCTGAGGCTATGGTTAAACAAGAATCCAAGTGGGTAAGCTAAGTCGTGTTTTAAGTTGTTTAAAAGGTAACCTGGGATGTTTATTTATTTATTACTTATTTACTGGGAAAGTCTGACTTGGAATGAAGCCTGGGGAGAAACGCTCCAGATACATGTCTTTGTAACATTGGAGGAAACAGGAGTATCTGTAGAAATCCCACACAAATGCAGGGAGGATATCCAGACCCTGCACAGAAGGCACTCCAGCCTAGAATCGAATCACGGAACCTCTTGCTGTGAGGCGACAACACTACCGCTGCATCACTGAGCGTTCCTGTTGTCTGGTCCCTTTGAAGATGTGTTCTTGGCCTTGGAGAGCACCAAGATGATCTGCTCTCTTGAGATAATAAGGCTGAGGAATAGTGGAAGGCATACTTTGGGGGATGACTGGAGGGGATGGGGGGTGGAGTTTTCTCCAAATCTGTCAAGTTACCAAGTTGGCTATTACCTCCATTTGAGTATGGATGGTGCCATCCACAATCATTTCAGTGCATAGCTGGTTATTCCCTTTTGGATTTCGGACAAAGTTAAAGATTATTCTAAGCTAGGGTGCCTATTTTTGCTTCATAATTAGCTTTGGAGGACTTGTCAAGATCTCTAATTTGTTTATAGGTTTATAGATTAGTACTAGGCTAACTGCCCTTGTGAGCCATTTTAAGCCTAGCCAATTATCCCTTGTGAGACTCAAACTCTGTACCTTGTGTTTGTAAGGCAAACACCTTGCCATTAGGTCACCCTCCTAACCTCCCCCTATCTATAGATCCATGCACATCCATATATATACGTATATATATATATATATATATATATATATATATATATATATATATATATATATATATATATAGGGTCTACATTAGACCAGCGAACACCCAAAAAAGTGAATGCTGATTGATCGAACCCATGCGAGCGAATGTGTAAAATATTGAAGCAACAGAAACCCAAATCTTTTCCTAGGGAAAGAATTTGGTTGTCCATTTCTGTTGCTTCGGTATTTTCAGTGCTGTGGTGGAAAGTTACGGGTCGGATTCAGGTAAGTGTGCGATTGTGTGGATGTGAGTGTTAGGGCGGGTTAGGTGAGTTAGGGTTAGGGCACAGGTTAGGTATGTGTGCAATTTTGTGGACGTGAGGGTTAGGGCAGGTTACGTGAGTTTTAGCTAGAGAGGGATTTCTTCCCTCTGCTGATCCAGTTCCCTTTTGTTCTTGGACATTAGTTTCTTTCTCTTATTGCATAGTCTGTTTATGCTAGGGTTCCACCAGGGTGGCTTGTTTTTTCGGCAACACCTGTTTTTAATCCAGTTAGGTATTGCCACTCTCTACAGTTGTTTAAGTGGCTATACAGGGCATTGGTATACACCTCTGCATAGGAGTCTGTGTTATCCGAGTTTGAGGGGGCTTTGAAACTTCTTATACTATCACTTAGTAGGAGGTAATTTGTCTTAGAAAAATTCTTAAGCATTTTTGAGCTTGATGGGATATCTGGTCTTAGAATTACATTGAACAAGACTGATTCATAATCCGATCTTAACAGGGAGGACATCACATGGGAGGGAGTGCAATGCCCTCCCATTTTAGTGAGTATTATTTCCAGAACACTTGAGTCTTTTTTGGGTGTGCTGACTAGCTGTTCCAGGGCATTTGCTTTGACAAAGTCCAAGAACCTCTGAGCCAGCATGTTTGTGGTTGTGCATGTTTTCCAGTCGATGACAGGATAATTAAAACCACCCAGAAGTAAGGCTTTGGGCTGAACGGCAAGTGATTCCAGTAAGTTCAGGTATGCAGTATGCTTTTCGTGTTTCATGGTTGAGGACCTATAGTTAGCTATGATGTGGTAGGGGACTTTGCCTACAGTTAATCTGACATTGATTAGCTCAAGAGAGTTATACTGTTTGACCAGTCTCGAGGTGTACTTGTCCTTAATGAAGATGGATACACCTCCTCCTTTGGTTCTTTAATGCTCAGTTGTTTGTGGTCTGAATGTATGGAAGGCATTGTAGTTCTGCACTGCCAGGGTGCTTTCTGCAACTTTGAACCATGTCTCGGTGACATTAGGATCTTCCAAAGTGAGGAATGCTTCCAGGGAGTGCATTTTCTTATTTAGACTCCTAGCATTAAACAGTAGTACCTTGAGTTTATCTACAGAGAATTTTGTTATGTTGGGAGGTTAGTTATTTTGACACTACTTAAAAAAAAGCACAACGGGTGGCTAATGCCTTTGCGAGTATCCGAAAGCCTAGAAGATAAAGGTGCAGACCATTTCTGGCAAAGCAGCGTGGCGTGCCGTCCATGTCTTCCCAGGGTGACAGATATTGGATTCACTTAGACTGACACCAAAAGCTAAGCCATTTGTTAAAGTTAATCGTTTTTTGTTTGTATTATGTCATCATTCTTGGAGAAGGTAGAATGTTGCTTAACACTAGGCTTAGCCTGTGACACATAATCTGAGAGCTCAGTCATGTCCCTGTGACACATAATCTGAGAGCTCAGTCATGTCTCTCTTCATACAGTCTAGTGAGGTATGTCTCAAGTCATCCACCCCACATGGACTATGACAGAGTCATACTGGTACTTGTGGTTGAGTGGTGAGTGCTTCAGTGACACTGACATCATAACCTGCTCCTTATCCAGCCCAGTGATGGGAACATCCATCCTCCAAATCCAGCCCAGTGAGGGGAACATCCATGCATCTCATGATGGAGTCACCTATGACCAGTGCATTAGGTTTTGTGGTGTTATGCCTTATGGGCTTATTTGTTGAGACACTGGTGTGTGTATTATTATGTGTTGTGGTTATTTTTTGCATTGTTACTTGTGTAAGTGGTTTCCATTTAGGAGGCCTCTGATCATTTGGTGAGTACCTTGGCATATGCGGGTCTGTGTGTCATGTCCTTATTTAATGTGGGAAGTGTGTGTGTGTGCTGACAACCTGTCTGGCATTCAATGTGTCCTTATGTGAGAGTACTGCCTCCAAGTTCATAGTGTAGCTACATCTTTCACATAAAGTATTTGTTTGTTTCAAGGGTAAGTGGTTGTCAGTATACGTTAGATAATTGCTACATTGCCTCAGGATATCCATGTCTATCAGGCTGGCCAGAGAAATGATGGGAAACTGCCCATCCATGACAGCAAGCTCTTACTGTATGTTTTATTAGGGAAGGGAGTGGGTTAATTTGACAGGACTGTGCTGTGTGCTGGTGGCACTGAAACTACAAGAAGGGCGTATACTTTTTGTAGGCTAATGTTGATCAATAAGGCAACACTGCTCAGTGTGAAACTAAGTTGCTACTAGAGCAGCAAGAAAGATTGGAAAGGTTTCACTGACTGATGTTTGGGGAAAAACTGAGCTTCTATGTTATTGTGTCTATACAAGGGCACTGCCAACTGCCACTGCATGAAGAGCAGCACAACACAAATGCGAGACTTAACTATGAGCAAAGAGAACAAAGTTTTAAGCTAACTAACAATCAGGAAAGCACACAATAAGCTTTCCACTTGCAATCCCCAACTCAGACAGGTTAGATCAGCACACTTCTGCTACATGGGTTCAGAAAAACTACCTTTTTAATGTAGAATAGCTGGCTTGGAGTCCAAGTGTAACAAGACAACACAAACTGCCTACAATTGCCCTACAACGTACAGATACAATGTAATACAGTGTAATTCACTACTTAAAGCAGCAGCAAACAATACATTTTTTTAAACTGATAAAGTACAGTCACGGAATGTAAGAGAAGTGCAAAAAGATACTCAAGAGCCATGTTGTGTGCTTCCCAGCTCAGACAGACCAGGTAAACACCTACTGCAGCTATATGAATACCAGTCCTGTTAACGTAAAAGCACAGTAAAAGAGTGTCTGAAGTGAAATGTTACCACAAACAAACTTAAAAGATATGAAATTCTACCACAAATACACATAAAGATACAGCTACAGCAGTGTACTTTAAAAAGTTTATAAAATTGTGATTATTCAATAAAAGTCATTGCTTTGTATAAATAAGCCAAGAGACACTCAAATAGGGTTACCACCTGTCCCACTTTAAAAATGGCAAATGTCCTGAGATTGTAGGACATAATTATGTCCCATATTTTATGTAATAGTTGCATAAAACAGTTATTCTGTATATAAAATACCTAAATGTTACAAGAAACAGAATAAGCAACTAAAATGCTACAAGAATAAGCTTTTATTTAGGCAAAAAAGTTAAGTTCTATCCTTTGTACTGACCATGGGTATGTGTCGGCCTGTAAAATCTGATGTGTGTCCTGAAAATGTCCCACTTTAGCCATTTCAAAAGGTGGCAACCCTACACTCAAACTGTGCAAAATTTATAAAGGCACTAAAAACAAGATACGATGATTAATCAGCCCTTCAGCTAATAAAACTACATGCAGAAATCTCAAGTGTTTCCCCCAACTTAAACACCTCCAAGGCTACCTCCCAGTGCACTAGATTGAAAATCCACTGACCTCTTGATGCAAAAGCAAGTGCACGCCAGAGTGTAAAATGCACTACTTTATCCAACAGCTAGCTAGATAATGAATTCAGAACAAGTAAATCAGTAGAATAGACAATGAGAGGCAAAATGCACTTTTTCAATATAAGCACAAGGAAAGGGAAATAAATAATTAAAGATACCAACAGCAGTGTAGAAAGGGAGGAGCTTATTAAGCTCAATTTACAGTATGAGTGGGCAGTTTAAAAAGCAGATCAATGAATGTGAGATTGGCTGGAAAAAAAACTAACAGGGAATCACCAGCAGTGTTTATGCAGGCTTGAAATCTTTTCAGAAAAAGACAAAGGTCCAGAAATTCAGTGTGTATTTAAGTATCACTCAAAAAATTTAACCAATGAAAAACATGCAAAATATGCAGCCTAGCTAATTTAAGTGTTCATCTCTTACACAGAACAAAAACACCAGGCCAAGTAGATTTCACAAAACAGAAAACAAAATGGAGTAGGAAAAACGGAAAGGAGCTTTATCACCCACAGACAAAAAAATATGTTTACTTTCCTCACCCAGCAAGGAATCACCAGCATTGTCCATCCATACAATGTAGGAGACACACTCTCTCTCTGAATAGTATATATTCAGAAGAACACAGAAAGATAAACTGAGAAATTAAGGGTTGTCTCCATGGCCTGGTTATGTGGCATAGTGGGATAAAGCCCTGACAACGAGACAGATGTCCCATGTTTAATTACTGGCTTGGACACTGGAAGAGCTGGGCAGTGGAGGGCATTACTAAGCAGATGAAAGTGGCTCACCCATCCTGTGGGAAGGAAGATGGTTTGACTCACTGCATCACTGACTACAATATATGTGTTAGTAGACTGCTGATGTGCTGCACATTGAACTAGGACTGCATTCCCAGGTGTGTGCAACAGCAAGTTTAAGAGTTTTCTTGAGAGCAGCTCCAGCTAAGCCAGCAACTACCATGGGGAGGGAGTAATGTGGGAATGGAGGGGGGCCCTTCATGTGAATGATAGCTTGCTGGCTCTCAATTCTCACTTCCAATGGGGAATGTGGGTGGTGGGGGGGCTGATAAGATCTTGCCCTGGTCAGGGAATGAACGGGCTGTAGTGGAATATGTGGGTCATTAAATATCTGGCTAATGAAGCCTGACAGCTGAGAATGAGGAGTTAAAAAAAGATAGGTCTCCATGGCCACTTTAAGCATAAAAGACAGATTAGCAGTGAGGGTGAACTTATCCTTAAGAAACAGCAGATCAACAGAAAATACATGTATTCCTGAAATTCTCCTGGCAGAAATGAACATATTTTTCGAGACAAAGATGGCCGCCTTTCTGTAGACACTGTACATCTACAGCTCTCCAGTTACTCGCAAGAATAAGTAACCCTGAGGATATACTACAAGTCTTTTTGCATTAATTACCGGATATAACTATTCTACTACAACCAAACTACGACTGAGAATCAAAAGAACGAAGGAAAAACTAATTAATTTCACAGGATTAAAGCTGATTGTCTGCCTGACTCTGAATAGAGCTATAAACAAAGGATCTATCTGATTTCTGTTTCAAGATGTCAAAACTGGACAAAAATATGGACACAACAACAACTAAAACTAAATTATCAATGCTGATGTCACCAGAGAAAGACTCTACATTTAAAAGACAGAAAACTGTAAAACCACAAGATCTTTTAAAACAGGAGGAACAAACCAACCGGATCAGCTAGCTAACATGGAGGACATTAAAACAGCACTGTTACCCATACAAGAATCTTTAAATGCACTTTCAAACCAGATACTTGCTTTTAATGCCACATGCAGTCAAATTCTCGACAGAATAGATAAATCTGAGGCTAGAATATCTGATAATGAGGACAGAATAACATTTCTTACAAAAAAACAGATATTCATGACCTGGACATTCAAACTATGCAGACCAAGATCCTGGATTTAGAGGCAAGATCCAGAAGAAACAACATAATTATTAGAGGAATCCCGGAAAATATTCAATATAATGATCTAATGCCTACCATTACACAGATACTGGAAATATTGTTCGAGGACTCGGGTATGGCTAAGCAAATAGTCATAGAAAGAGCACACAGAGCTCTCAGGGAAGCACAAGCATCAAATATTCCTAGACCGGTTTATGCCAAAATTCTGAATTACCAGGATGTAAATAAAATAATTCTAACTATGAAAAAGAAAGGAGGTTTTGTAATGTGGCAAAATAACAGAGTTTCTATGGGTCAAGATCTACCACTGCAAATCAGACAAGCCAGACAAGCATTAGCCCCTTACTGCAAATTTCTTATTGATAAAAATATAAAATTCCAGATGAAGTATCCAAGTACATTAATCTTTACATTTGATGGAGCCAAATATTCTGTTTCTACAAAAAGGAAGCAAAACTCACCTTTTGAAGACTTTTAAATCCCTTCCAACTTCAGAAGCTTAACTGGAACATTCAGTCTGTGTACAGCAATACAGATTCTGGGATTCCATGTCTACTGTACCTCAAGGCTTCAAAATCCTTTGTTTGCTTCTTTTTCTCACCAGGCCCCCTGTTTAATCATTAACCAGTATTTTCTTACAGGTCCAGCTTAAATCCAAAGATTTCATGAACTCCTGCAGCCTTGATGAACTGTGTGTGTCTGTGAGTCAACAGGAAGTCCTAGAAATGCTCCAGAGGGTCAGCTTTTGTTGTGGCACTGTCCACACAATGGGTCCCCTTCGAGAACTCAAAATCAAGATTTTATACCAGGAAGTAGCCAGAGCTCTGTGGAGCCAGGGAAGCTTTTAGAATGGCAAAACGAGGCTCCTGGACTATTTTAGAGAAGTTTGACTTTTATTTTGTATAAAGAAATGTCAGCTTATTCAGGTAAGGATTTAAACTGGGCTGTAACATATGGTTAAATAGAGTAATTTAACTACAATGTTAGAAACAATATAAAGTTACTACAGTTATTCTATTTTGGATCTAGATAGTGTGCCTGAAGATAGAAATGCAGTTATAATTATATACTATTGTTTTCTGCCTTTGAAATGACTGTTATATTGTTTATGTTACTACAAAAAAAAAAAAAAAAAAACCTTTCTCCTTATTAATGCTATGATAATCTATATGTGTTAACATGTATAATTCACTCTCCTATTCCTAAGGGAATGGAAGGATATATATTTTATGTGGTTCTAGAGATTCTGTGCATTATGTTAGCTATATATTTCTTACAGTATTAATACATTAATGGTGAAAAAAATGTTACTGATGTTGTTTTTATCAATGCTGCTGTTAACATGTTATACTTACCTAGGCAAAGTTAGATAAGACAGTTAGTTATTCTAGGATAATATAACCAATTTTAATTAATAATGTATGTAAATCATTACAGGGTAGAATAAGAAATTGGTATGTAAGACATAACAGTGTGTTAACTAACTAATATGTTCAAGAGCTGTAGATAGGTACTAGTGTTTAATGGGGAATGTGTAGGTTAGTTTTGTAGGGTTAGTTGTAGTTATCATAGGTTTTGTATATCTTGTTAGGGTGTTATTATATAATAGTCATTTAGGATTGATGTATACCAATAGAAGTCTAAACAGTGTTAAAACCTATGTTTGTCCTGGACCAGGAGAATAGTGGATAGGCACTGGTTAGGGATGGGGCATTTAGTTTGCTTCCAGATATTTCAAAATCTGATATTATACCGAATCTAGTATCGTTTTCAAATTCAACATATACACTAACATTTTAAAAGTATTTTTATGTGGATAATAGACTCATGGAATGTTAAAGGTTTCCAGAATCTGAAAAAAGGAAACTATTTTTCATTTACTTCTTCAGTCAAAAGCACCATTTATTTTGTTACAAGAAACCCACTTGGCTAATGATCAATGGACTGCCATTAAAAATAAAAATGGATCGGGAGGTAATAGCTCGGAAGGGACAACTAATAGTGCAGGTGTAGCAATAATCATCAAAACTCAGTTCCAAGAGAGAATTTTAGATTTTAAAGTGGATAAAGAAGGAAGATGGTGTTATGTAATTTTTATAACAAAATTTTACGATAAACCGGTGATTCTTCTTAATATATATGCCCCATGTACCAATCAGCAAACCTTCATAACATCACTTTACTTTATTTTAAACCAATATAACAATTATTATATAATAATAGGAGGTGACTGGAATACATACCAAGACCCTAAACTAGATAAAACAAGTCCCCATAGATCTTATAATAATCAGGCAGTGATAGCACTGCAGGAACTTAAAGCAGATTTTAAACTTTATGATCCATTTAAATATAATAAGGACCAAATGAATCCAAATAACTTCACATTTTATTCGAGCTGTCATAAAATGTGGTCCAGGATCGATTTCTTTTTAATATCAGATACACTAATGTGTTTTGATCCCTATATATACATACAAGCTCGTTATTTGTCGGATCACTCCAGGATCACATTAACCTTTAAGAAAGATACTTGTCATAAATTGCATGCTAGGGGTTATAATTGGACATTAAATCCATATCTATTGCATAAAGAGGATGTATTAAAAGAAGCTCAGGAGTTTTTTAATCAATTATTAAATAATCTCTTAGAAAACCGACATCCATCAGACATAGAATGGGCAACTATCAAAGCGCAAATTAGAGGAATGTTTATCCAAAAGCTACTTTCTACAAGAAATTACAAGTGAAAGATATGCATGACCTTGGAACCAAAATTTAATTTTTAGATCAGGAATTAATTAGAAATTATAGTAAACAAACCGAAACGGAATTATTAAATTGTCAGAAGAAACTTTTTTTATTACAAAACAGTAAATTATCATTCCATGAACAGAAAATACTGGTAAAATACGCTAATCACATACAGACCCGTCAAAAGCACTAGCACGTATTATTAATCAATCAAGTCACCTTCCCAAATCCCTGAAATATACTTCAACAATAAAACATACACCAATACGGAAGATATCATAAAGGTTTTGAACTAATATTTTCAGAACTATATGGTGAACAACAGGATGTAAATCCAAATAAGAATAATAATGATTTTCTTCAGAAAATTATATTTCCAAAGATTAATGATGAGCTTCATATGAACCTGATTAAACCTATTTCTTCAGAGGAAATAACTGATGTTATCAAGAAATTGAAGCCATACAAAGCTCCGGGACCGGATGGTTTGACTACAGAATTTTATAAAACTTTTAGTGATATTCTGGGAAAATACTGTCAGTGGTCTTTAACTATATTATTAACAATAAAATTACTGACCCACACTTTAATGCATCGAAAACTATTCTCATACCAAAAGAAAATACTGATCGACAAAACCCGGATAATTATAGACCCATCTCACTTTTAAACATAGATATG
This sequence comes from Protopterus annectens, assembly GCF_019279795.1. Lineage (NCBI taxonomy): Eukaryota > Metazoa > Chordata > Ceratodontiformes > Protopteridae > Protopterus > Protopterus annectens. The sequence goes on along the minus strand of NC_056731.1, from coordinate 1,517,164,859 downwards.
AAAATTATGACATCAATTTTGGCTAACAGGTTGAAAATGGTAATTAACCCTATAATATCTGATGAACAAGCCGGTTTTATAAATAGCAGACAAACTATAGATAATACATTAACACTGCATACAATGATTTCTCATGCCACCCATAAAACCATAATCTTTACTTATAATTGATGCACAAAAGCATTTGACAGAGTGAACTTAGAATATTTATTTGACATTTTAACATGTTTTAACATACCGCAAGAATTCACTTCAACTTTAAAAAATTATATACCAATCCTTATACAAATCTAGTCATAAACAGGAATCTTTCAAAAAGAATTCAAATTAAAAATGGTACACGTCAAGGATGTCCTTTATCTCCTTGTTATTCAATTTGTATTTGGAACCTCTATTTTTGCACATTAAACAAAATATCTATCATAATGCTCCAAGGATCTATGGTACGAAGATCACAATGGCTGCTTTTGCAGATGATTTGAGTATTTATTGCACAACACCTGTTTCGGATACTAATAAAATATTAAAGGCAGTAGAAGAATTTGCGAAAATTTCCAATTATAAATTAAATTTAAAAAAAACTAAGATATTCCCATTAAAGACACCTACACCTTTTTCACTATTACCATTAGTAGGGCAGGTAAAATCAGAAGAAAAATAAAATACTTAGGAGTGGTTTTCTCAACAGACAACAGAGATTTTTATCTCAATAATGTTAAGGTTATTTGGGAGCAGATAGTATCTGACTTGAAAAGATGGGATAATCTGAAATTACCAATAATGGCGAAGACTTCAATTATTAAAATGAATATACTTCCTAGATTACTATATATTTTAGAGTCACAAGTTCAAATCTCCAAAAATTCTTCAAACAGCTTCATACAGAACTAGCTAGATTTCTATGGGAACCTAGAAAAGTTAGGATATCGTATGATAAATTGATGGCTCCAAAAATAGGGAGGGTTGGATCTACCTAATTTCAAACATATTATTTAATAATAAACACCAATAGACTTTTAAGAATAATTAACTTTGATGGGTGTAACTCAAATGGGTTCCCAAATGGCTGGTTCTTAATCATAAACATGTCAAGGAATTGGATATTAACTGCAAGGCATTACCTTTTTAAACAAAAATACTCTTAAAGTGTACTCGTGTTGGAACATATCAAAACATATATAGTTTCAGTACAAAATCTTTTAACTCATTAAATCTTTTGCAAAGTATGATAATTCTTCAACCATTTCACAAAAATCCAAATCTGAAAATTAGTAACCAGCTGATAGACCTTAAGAAATTCCCACTTATAATTAATTTAACCCTACTTGATTTATATCCTTTTAGGTATCCCGATTCACAATATTTTAGAAGAGTTGAATCTCCCCAAATCGTATCTAATTATAATAAGACAATTAAAAGACCTATCAATAAGTTACCTTAGTAAAGGGAATGACATAATTAAAGAAGAAGATTTAAACATGTGTCTGAACTTATGGCAAACCCTTACACAGGAATGTAAATATATAACTGCAGCATATGGTTTGATTAAAGAAATAAAATATAATAATCAAATATTAATTTCCAAATACTGGAGAGAGAAATTGTTGACAATTGAAGAAAGTAAAATACTAAAAGCAATTCACTTAACCATAAAATCTGTGTCCCTTCAGAAGCTGTTATTTACCCAATTGATGATATTTAATAACGCGTATTATGGCGTCTCACTCTACACAAATTTAACTCAAAGAACTCACCAAAATGCCCATATTGTATAGATCAAACAGCCGACCTCCTACATATGTTTTGGAGTTGTAAATGTATTTTCAAACTCTGGAATTCCTTGAAACTTCAACTACAAAAAATGGGATATCAACATTCCACACTCTCCTGGGAATTTACGATTTTACATATTCCACCACCCAACTTGGAAAGAACCCAAAGAATTATACTAGTCAATATTTTTTTGTTGATGAAGTTATATATAGCTTCCAATTGGTTGAACCCTTTACAGACATCATGGCAAAATTTCAAGATAGTAGCCACCATATTCTAGCACATAAATTTCTAATTAGTGATCATAAGAAAAATGTAAACAATACAAAAATATGGGAACAAATCTTTAACATTGTATTAGCTTAAAGTTCCATTCCACTATTCTCTGGGAAAAACTGAATAACTGTTGAATTTTATTGAGATAAGTCTTATATGGTTACTAGTTCTTTTTTCTTCATTATTTTTTTTTTTAGAAGTGTATAGGTATGTATAATGATTCTATGTAACTGTTGGAAGCATTCATGTACATATTGTAAGTAGTTGGTAGTACTGTATTAGTTGTTTGGAAAAAATAAAATAAAGAATTATTATTGAAAAAAAAAAGAAATGAACATATTTTTATGAAACATCAGATATGGGGATCAACTGAAAGTACATGAATTTCTGAAAGTCTCCTGGCAGAACTAACTACAATGATAAATGTTTTCCAAGAGGTATTTCAAAGCAGATTAAATTACAGGTTCAGAAAGAGGAATGGACAGCTTCTTTTAAGGTAATTTACAAATTCCAGAAGGGACAGAGAATCCTGTAAAGGAAGTCTAAGAAGTAAAGTACACTGTAAGCGATGCCAGTGAAGATGAGTGAAAGTCAGCATGGAAGTAATAAATAGCTGCTAGCTGTAACCTGATGGAAGAGTGAACAAGTCCAGAATCAAAGCTCTTACAGAGATAACCCACGCTAGGCGTGCACTGAGAAAGAGTCACATTACTTGGCTATGGCCCATGTAAAGAAGTGAGACCAGACATCTTTATATGCCTTTCAAATTTTTAGCATCTGAGAGGAAGAGATAATTTAAACAACTAGAGAACAAAAATAGGGACTATTTTGTTTAATAAAACTGTATAAATCAAGTGCTAAGAATGATGGACTGAATGTCCAGGTAAATGCTTGCCTGAAGGTCTAGTAGGATGTCATTCAGAGGGGTGCAGTCTCTGAACTTTCTCTCTCTCCAGCAGATGAAGCTTGTTAAAACCAAATCTGCTAAAGCCAATAAAGGCTATATAATTGACTTTGGCTTTCTGCAGTCTGTTTTACTGAATGAACCTCCTCATCAGAAGAAATGGGAGAAAAGAACAGGAGTCCATGAGGTATTTTAGAACCAGAGTTGTCATGGAGCATTTCCTTGGACAACAGTGAGAAAGAAAGAGCTGCTGTACTTAGCAATGGCCGGAGATGCAAACAGGATGCACCAAGGTTTTCCCCACATACAGAACAACTGAAACAGTTACAGAAATACAATATCATTACTGGAAGAATAAAGAAAAATAAATGGATCTAAAACTATTAGAAGTGAATGACCTAAAACAAAAGAACAGTGTCTAAACAAATCAAAATGGGAATGATACCATCTCTAACAAATTAAAAATCTTTGCACATGCTGAAAAACAAAAAAAATGCACTGAGAAATATAAAGAAAGAATACAAAGTAAGCAGTTTAGGAATGACCCAGTGAAATTCTACTGGGAGCTATGAAAAAAACAGCAACAACTGAGATACCCGCAAGAATACAGGAAATTAATAAATTCTGGAAAAGTATCTACAAGGACCTATTTGACCATAACAAGGAAGCTGAATGGGTAAAAGATGTAAAAGAAGAGACTGGGGTGAATTAACCACTACTGAGGCAGACATAAAGTAAAGAAAGGCTCCCAGGTGGAAATACCAAGTCCATACTTCATATCCAACTTTTGGTTAAAGATATTAACATCTCTGAACCATGATTTAGGCTTGATTAAAAACTACCTACATGCACACCCTGAAATGAAACCAGCCCAGCTAACAATGGGGAAAAACATGCTCATACTTAAAAGAGAACCTGAAAATTACCCTAACAACTATAGACCAATAATGTGTTTCCCAGCAACATACAAGGTATATACAGGAACTGATGCAGACAAGAATATGCAGTCGTCTAAATAAAAATTCAATCATGGCATTAAAACAGAAGGAAAATAAAATACATTCATACAGAATTAAGGATCATCTCTTGCTAAACAAAGCTGCAATAGAAACCTGTTAAAAAGAACAGGACTCTCAGTATGACATGGATCATCTGTAAAAAGGCATCTGACAATATTCCACACTCCTAGATTATAGAATGCTTACAAATGTACAAGAACCATCACACACTGATCATTTTATAGCAATTACTATGAAAAAGTAGCAAACCAGTTTATGGTGAACTACAAAAAAAGGCAAAGTACTCTCCAGGATATAAGAATCCAAATTGGAATATTCCAGGGTTATTCTTTGTCACCAATGCTGTTTTGCCTTGTCTTCTAGCTGATAAGTTGTTCACTCAATAGCCTAGGTCATGGATTCAGTCTGATCCCAAGAAAATTGTCCTTTCAAATGGTATCTCATATACTTTCAGTGAATGATCTAAAACTTTACAGTTCTTTGGATATTGAATGAACAGCTACAAGTCATTAAAGCCTTCCCAGATGATATAAGAATGTCATTTATTCTCATCAAATGTGCAAAAGCATCATTTAAAGGAGGAAAGTTGAAGGATTGAGAAAATAAAAACTTGAGAGTTCTAAAAGTCTGGGAATAGACAAAGGACAGCAATACACCATGAACAAATCAGAACAAAGCTCAGTATGGAATACTTCAGAAGACTGAAATTAATACTGAAAACTGCTTTGATAGCTAGGAATGACGTTCAAGCTATAAATCAACTTCACTTAGTGTTTTAAATTACAGCTTTGGGATGATTGACTGGACCCAAAAAGAGTTGGATACGCTTAATACAAAAACAAGAAAACTGCTTTATGCTCATCAAATGATATGCAAAAATCAGTGTTTGCCAAGATTATATATCCCTTAGTCTGAAGGAGGCATGAAAATGACTACAAATACAAGCTAGTCATTATGGGATTGCATACATAGTTACTGGCATCATCTGACCCAAACATAGTGAAAGTTCTAAAATGTAAAGAAAATGACATCTTTCCTTAGGTTGGCATAATGTTTAGGAAAAGAGTAGGCATGGGAATCAAACCAGATGTGGGCAAAAAGGCAGCAACAGAAAGTACAAAAAAATCAAAATAAAAAATACAAATAATTTGATCATGAAAAATTAACAGAAAACTAGAAAGCCCACAATTATAATGGAAAATAGAGAGGACTTCTGGAACAACATGTTAGTCAAGAGGTGATGCACCAGTGGCTTGGGTGAGATGAATTTAAACCAAACAATGAAAGGTTAATATAGGCGGCTGCTCATGATAGCAGACTACACTTTGGATAGTTCACAAAATACATACAAAAGGTAGGAGACACGACAGGTGTAGGTTTTGCTGTACAGAACTAGAAACAATCATGTGTCTTTTTGCATGTTGTGATACATTTACGGCAGAAGTTTTGTATACTGAAAGACATCACGATGTGGTATGGTTGACACACTGGAGACTGTGGAAACATTAAAACATATTGGTAGCAAAGAGGCATTGGAAACATGAACCATAAAAGATTATTAAAAATAAAGAACTGATGATCACATGGGATCATCCCACCCCAACAGCTAAGAAGACCAGATGACATCCCGGGCTGTGTACTACATGAACTACAATATGAACTGGCACCTCACCTAAGTGTCATGTTTAATCATAGCCTCACCTCAGGGTTCGTGCCCACAGAGTGGCGCAGAGCTACAGTTATCCCACTCCACAAGGGGGGATCCACCTTGGATTCCGGAAACTACCGTCCCATCAGTCTGACGAGCCTTATCTGCAAGGCCATGGAGCGTATTATCATGGAACTTATAAACAAAGACATTGGCAACCTTCAAACACTAGACCCCACCCAGTTTGGGTTCGTGAAGGGCCAATCTTGTCTCCTGAACCTGATTGACTTCTTCGAATCAGTCTCCAGAGCCATGGACAAGGGTAAGGTGGTCCACACAGCCTATCTAGACCTTGCCATGGCCTTTGACACCATCCCCCACTCTGGAATCATAGATAAACTTACTAAGCTGGGCATTAAACCCTACGTCACCCAATGGGTTGCTAACTGGTTTACTGACAGAACCCACACTGTAAAAGTAGCCGACTCCAAATCTAGCTCCAGACAAGTGACAAGTGGAGTACCTCAGGGTTCAGTCCTGGGACCGCTCTTGTTTAGCATCTACTTCTCTGAAGTACAGGCCAACACTAAGGGACTCTGGCTAACAAAGTTTGCAGATGACTGCAAACTGGGAGCCATTATTGAATCGCCAAATAATGTGGATACTCTACAAAAGGGCCTTACAGAAACAGACGTTTGGTGCCAGAGCCATGGGCTCAAGCTCAATGCCAAGAAATGTATAGTTATCCCCTTTGGGAAAAAACATGTACCCGTGAATTACCATATAGGTGGCAGTACACTAAACACCGAAAGTGTGATAAGAGACTTAGGGAAACAGGTGGACAGTGGTCTCACCTTCGATAACCACATTGCCACAACAGTCAGGAAATCATTTTATGTGGCACAACTCATCACTAAGGGCTTTTCATCCAGAAAAAAGGAGGTCATTGTCCCACTCTACTCATCCCTCATTAGACCCATTATAGAATACAATGCCCCGTTTGGTATGTACCTCTCAAGACATCTGCAACAACTGGAAAGGCCGCAGAAATACCTCACTAAAACAATCACAGGCCTAAAGCAGATGCCCTATGCTGACCACCTTAAAAAACTCCAGCTATACTCTGTCACATATCGTCTACTCAGAGGCGATCTCTGCTTAACATACAAGGCCATGTAAAACCCAGAGCTGTTGGACATGCTACACTTAAAGAAATCCCAATCCCTCAGAGCCACACGCTCCAGGGATCTAAACCTTGTCATCATAATAAAGAAAACATGCTGGAGGGATAGGTTCCTGACTCAGAGACTCCCCAGACTCTGGAATAGATTGCCCATACATGTCAAGCAGAGTGCCTCTTTGGTCCTCTTCAAAAGGAACCTTGATGATTGGATGGGAGAAAGGAAATTCACCCCAGGGATCACGTCACCCTGCAAGACAGGGGTCCAGGGGAGTAAATAGTGTGGGAAGAAATAGCCAGGGAATTGTTATGGCTAGGCTTGTATAGGTCCTAGGGCTGATAGCCTAGTACCAACCTATGAACCTATGAACCTATAAAGCACAAAACACTCCACCGGTTTCAAGACTAGTAGAAATTTAATGATATAGACAAAAAATACACATTGTTGTGCATTTTTTTGTCTATATTATTAAATTTCTACTAGTTTTGAAACCAGTGGAGTGTTTTGTGCTTTACACTTTTTGGTTACAAATCAATACTAATCAGTTTCAGGCTCAGCCAAGGTGAAACACAAAACATTTCACAATAAAAAAGGGAGAAATGTAAGAAATAAGAAGAGTAGTTCAGATTAGTTACATAGGAAAACTGTATACGTACATTCTAGTAATGCACAGAGTAATATACATTATATAAATTAGTTCTAAAGTGGGTCAGCAAGACAGCAAGGAAAAAAAAGAGGACTTGGAGGACTTCCAGAAACCCTGAACTATCTGTACACTGTAATCTATCTCAACCTAAGGCAGACATATGGACCTGAGTCTTATACGGACTACAGGCATGGGAATGGGTAATGGAAAATTGTCCCCTGTGTAAAGACTGGTGATTTCTAGCTACCATTGAAGGTGCTGCTTGTATGCTCTGAACATATGTATTTAGTATTACACAGGGTTTGACATTTGAACCTGCTTGACCCTAAGTGTCCACTGCAGAACCCTCTTGTGTAGTCTAGTATGGGTACTGTCAGGATTAATGATGCCATTAGACTCAGAGCTCTGAGGCACAGGTGAGCTTGTAGTTAATACAATGGGGAGTTTGCTATGAAGGGATAGTATTCAGTCCATAGGAAGATATGCCCAGCAATGAACAATGTCCATACTACCGTCATTGAATTTCAGCATTGGGACAGGGTCAGTTGTGACTTTGCAAGGTTCACTGTAATCTCTAAAGACTGAAGCACTTTGAACAGAAAATTCCTGTTGACAATTACATCCTTGAGCAAGTCATCTATGTATGAGAAGTTGTTGGCTCAGTATAACTTCTAGTAAGCTGTTAATGCAGTCATATATCCAGTAAGCATCAGGGGGCTGAGGTGAGGCTGAACAGAAGCATCCTGACCTGGTAATGACTAAAGTGTAAATAACTCCTTAATGGAAGTAACCTGACATGGTAATAAGTAGAGTGTAAATACTTACTTGACTCATTGTCAGTCTAACTCTGGAGTCAGGTGTCTTGGAAGCCCAAACAGCAAATCTAGTCTCCTCCACACAGACATGGAAGGACTAAATGCACCATGACTATATGGTGTTTAAACTGTTTAGATCCAGAAATAGCCTGAGGTCCTTGGTCTTTTGGGGCACCATAATGAAGAAGAAATTAAATCCTAACCTCTACTAATCTGGTGGGAGCTCGTGGGGTTGACCCTCTTCTTTCTCCTTCATCAAGCTCTGGAGTCTCAGACCAAAAGTCCCATTCTCCTTGGAGCTAAAAGATAGAGTCACTTTTTTATGCCCTGTGGTCATCTATTTCCTAATCTGTTTTGGTTGCACCCTTCTAAATGAGATAATATCCAGTAGGACTGTTAAGCAGACCTACAAGCCCTCTAGAGTTTCATTTCTGGTGATGGTACTGGGTCAGCAGGCAATTCTTTCATTAGTTCTGTTGTTCCAGTCACTCCTGAAATTCTACTTCCTCTTCATCATTCACATGTGCTGTGGGAGACTCCATAATGGAGTCCTCTTACACCAGGCCTTCCTGGGTTTCTTTGGAATGGATATTCAAAGGATATTCAAAGAAGATAAAAAAATGCCCTTCTTGTTACAGATGTCATGGTGGGAGGTTCCGGAGTGGGGGTGGCCTAGGGCTGTAGCCTTTCAGACCTGCTGATGAGTGACAAGTTGTAGGGTCAAAGGCTGAGGAGTAGACTGTTTCAGCAGTGTAGCTGTGGGCACTGGGGATGGAACGTCAGCTCTGTGAGTAGTAACTGCAAGGCTGTTTGTTAACTTTATATCAACCCTGATATCAAGCATTGTAATGATATTGACAGACTTAGTACTGAAAGCCCCAGGACTAGTTAGGTTAGGTTCGGCATTGATGCTGAAATGACCAGTGGCAACATCGGCAATAAAAATTCAGATCAGGAATTGGAATCAAGGGCATTGTTACCACTTAAGGGTTATGCTATCAACAAAACAGAAGTTGACAAAATGTTTTACTTCAGAAACATCAACACCAAACCACACAGTACTGAAACTGACATTGTAGTACCCTGCACTGATACAGGCCCTGATGCTGTGATTGACTCCTTCTGGGTAGGTACCTGCCTACTTAGGGCTAGTACCAGATGAAGTTCTTGTGATAAAAAAGAGGAAAATGGAGGTGATGTATGATATGATGATTGCCTAACTCTCACAAATAGCGCATGGTAAAGGCAACTGACATTTTACCTGAACCAGATGTTACAGATTTCTGCAACAGATATGTTGTAGTTAAGAAGCAAAATGCAACTCATAAGAAGTGCTAGTTTTTGCTTCTTTGTACTCTTATATGTATCCTTCTGCAATTCCAAGTAAAAATCAAGTGTACATCAGACAGTGGATAGCTCTCTTTGCATGTTTTCTACAGGAAAAATGTAATTCATGTCTGCTTCATTCCTATACCTTCAGGCAGGAAGAGTGCTGTTTAAAACATTCTGCTTGTAGTTAAAATATTGAATTTTATTGAGCCCAGAATGCAGCATGCTGACTCACATACATCTCAACTTCTTTATGTAAGAAATCTGGAGAAAGCTTAAAATAATGGGGGCACAAAGGTTTGAAAACAGGAAAATATTTTAAATATCACTCTTACAAACTTGGAAAGTTGCTAGAATAACAGGATTTGTGTTCACATTCATTTTCTGAAGAATATGAAATCTGAAACTCATTATTTGGTGACTTCAATTATTGGAGATTTGCCAGAAAATCACAAATTTTATGAGGAACACACCAAAAATATGAAGAATAAATCTGGACAGTTGAGGGGTATGGTTTACTGGTTGTTTTTCTTAGACTTTATTTGACAGCAGATCAGCTCATACTCTTTGCATATGATTTGCATTTGTAAAAGATGACATGTTACACTTAAATTTAGCAGACTAATTGTATGTTAGGTGCTGAACTGTTTTTACAGACTTACTCAGAAGTTAACTGCTTTTATTCTAATAAGGCAGACTGCATATCTTTTCTAGAAAAATTACTTTTCCAAATAATCTGACACAATACATGTATTCTTAAATTGTTTTTTTTTAATAAATAAGGTAGGTTCATAAGTTCATAGGTAGGTACTAGGCTATTGGCCCTAGGGCCTATATAAGCCTAGCCAAAAGGTACCCTGGCTTTCGCCACCCAAGAAAATTATTTTCCTGTATCACTGTCGAACAGAGCCACAGAAGTGATCCCCGGGGTGAATTTCCTATCACCCATCCAATCAAGATTTTTCTTGAAGAGTGCTAATGAGGAGCTTTGTTTGATATAGATAGGTAGTTTGTTCCAGAGTATGGGAAGTCTCTGGGAGAGGAATCTATCCCTCCAGCATGTTCTGTTTATTGTGGTGACGAGGTTTAGGTCCCTAGAGTATGTAGCTCAGAGGGATTGGGATTTCTTTAAGTGGAGCATGTCCAAAAGCTCTGGGTCTGACATAGCTTTGTGTGTTAGGTAGAGATCGCCTCTGAGTAGGCGATATGCGATGGAGTAAAGCTGCAGTTGTTTGAGACGGTCTGCGTAGGGCATCTGTTTGAGACCAGTAATCCTCTTTGTGAGGTATTTCTGTGGCCTTTCCAGTTGTTGTAGATGTCTTGTGAGGTACATACCAAAAGGGGCGTTGTACTCTATAATGGGTCTAATGAGTGATGAGTAGAGGGGAACAATTACCTCTTTTTTCCTGGATGAGAAACCTTTTGTGATGAGGTGTGCCAAGTAGAAGGATTTCCTGACTACTGTGGTGATGTGATTATCAAAAGAGAGACTACTGTCCACCTGTGTCCCAAGGTCTCTTATCACACTTTTGGTGTTAAGTAGACTACTGCCTATGTGGTAGTTTATGGGTACAGAGTTTTTACCAAAAGGGATGACAATGCACTTTTTGGTATTGAGCTTGAGGCTGTGGCTTTGACACCAGGCATCTGTCTCAGTGAGGCCCTTTTGTAGGATGTCCACATCTTTTGGAGTTTTGATTATGGCTCCTAGTTTGCAGTCATCTGAGAACTTCATTAGCCAAAGACCTTCTGTGTTAGCCTGTACTTCACAGAAGTAGATACCAAACAGGAAAGGACCCAGGACTGAACCCTGTGGTACTCCACTTGTCACTGGTCTGAAGTTTTATTTGGAGTCTGCTACTTTCACAGTATGGGTTCTGTCAGTGAGCCCGTTGGCAACCCACCTTGTGACATAGGGATTTATACCTAGTTTAGTGAGTTTATCTATAACTCCAGAGTGGGGGATGGTGTTGAAAGCCTTGGCGAGATCTAGATAGGCTGTGTGAACCACCTTACCCTCATCTACGGCTTTGGTGACCGCTTCAAAGAAGTCTATCAGGTTTAGGAGACATGATCTGCCTTTTACAAACCTGAACTGGGTGGGGTCCTGAGTTTGGAGATTATCATTGTCATTGTTTATACGTTCCATGATGATACGTTCCATAGCCTTGCAGACCGGGCTTGTCAGGCTAATGGGACGGTAGTTTCCAGGGTCCGTGGTGGCTCCCCCTTTGTGGAGTGGGATAACATTTGCTGTGCGCCATTCAGTGGGCACATAGCCTGAGGTGAGGCTATGATTGAACATGGTACTTAGGTGGGGTGCCAGTTTGTTCTGTAGTTCATGTAGAATGCAGCCTGTGATGTTGTCAGGTCCCATGAATGCTGTGTTCTTGGCTTTGGAGAGTGTGTTTTTTACCTGTGCAGCTGTGATTACAGGAACTTTGCATTCTTCTGGTATAGAGATGGGCCCTTTAGGAGATGAGAGGGGGGTAAAGTTAGCACTGAACCTATCTGCCAGGATGTTGGCAATATCAGTTGGTTCTGTATATTTAGTGCCATTGTGCTGTAACTCAGTGCAGATCTGAGTGTTGCCATTGAGATTCTTGACATAGCTATAGAATGCTTTGTGGTTGTCTTTAGAGTCATTGGCGATTTTGTTTTCATAACTAACTTTGGAGGATTTTATGAGGGATCTCAGCGTCTTACTGTGGCTGACCAGGGAGTTTCTCCAATCATGGGATTTTACTCTTTTCTGCAACAGTTTCTCTCTTCTGTTGTAGAGTTTGTTTATGGTAGGGGACCGCCAGATTGGCTTCCTTTTTTGGAGGATAGCATCTTGGTTCTGTTAGGGATTGCACGATCCATGCACTCGTGTAAGTGCTTATAAAGTGCATTTGTGTAGGATTCAGCAGTCATACCTCTATTGTCCATCAGCATGGGTGTTGTGAAGTTTGCCACTTCTGTCTTAAGAAGCGTGAAGTTGGCTTTGGAGAAATTTTTTACGGTGGTTTCCCTAATGGGGGTGGGGGAGGAATGTGGATGTCTAGGGTGATTAGCTTGTGGTCGGATCTGACCAACGAGTAATTGACCTCTGGTGTGGAGCATCATGTTGGTAATAACCAGGTCTAGGATATTGCTGCCCCTGGTGGGGGTGTGGATAAGTTGATCCAAGGCATTGGAATTTATGAATTCCAGAAAACGTTGAGCACAAGAGTTGGAACATGAGTAGTTTTCCCAGTTAATGGTGGGGTAGTTGAAATCGCCCATTATTAGGGTGTGTGGTGGTGGTGCTGCAGTAGCGTTGTCGCCTCACAGTAAGACGCTGTCCGGTTCGATTCTCAGCTAGAGCTTCGTCTGCGTGGAGACATGCATGAATGGGCATACCTTCGTTGAAGGTTGTGCGTCAGGGCTGGTAACTCGGCACGTAAAAATCAACTACCAATCATTAGCGGACCGGAGTTTGGCTGTGGCGACCCCTAACCGGGAAAAGCCGAAAGACACAACAAGGTTGTACCCTAATATTTTCCAGTGTATCAAAAAATGAGGAGTGGGAATCCTGGGGCATGGTGGGGGATCTGTAGCAAGCTACAATTTGGATTCTGGTCTTGCCGAGAGTTAGTTGCACTTGGATAATCTCGGATGCATTATGCTGAGCAACTAGCCTGGAGGTGTGGATATCCTTAATGAATATAGACACACCTCTGCCTTTAATGTTTTGGTCCAGGTTAGGTGGCCGAAAGGTGTGGTATGAATTATAGCCTGGTAATGCAAGGGTACTCTCTTGAGCCTTGAACAGGGTTTCTGTCACTGCACAGATGTTGATGTTCTCCATTTTAAGGAGTGCCTCAAGTGAGTGCATTTTGAGGTTTAGACTTCTAGCACTGAGTAGCAATACCCTCAGATTCTGCTTGCTTGTACCTGTTATGGTGGTGAATTTGTCATTTGAACCTTGCCTAAAAAGGCACTATAGGGGTGGCTAGAACCTTAGCCAGTATCTGGAATCCCAGGGGCAACAGGTGCAGGCCATCTCTGGCAAAGCATCATGGTTTGTTGATCATATCATCTCAGGCAGACAGATACTGGATCCCCTTAGAATGACACCAGAAGCTTAGCCAATTGTTGAAGTCAATCATTTTGTCTTTGTACTGTGGTATCATTCTGGGTGATGGCAGGATGCTACTCAGGGCTAGGGTCATACCTGCCTGGGCTACAAGATCGGACAGCTCCTATATGTTCCTTTTCATGTAGTCCAGGGAGGTACATCCCAGGTCATTCACACCAACATGGACAATGACAGAGTCATATTTGTACTCATTGTGGAGTGACCTGAGTGCATGCATTATGTGGTGGATCCTGGCACCCAACAGGCAGCTGACAGTAACTTTCTCCTTGTTTAGCCTGGTGAGTGGAACATCAGTGTGCCTGACTATAGAGTCACCTATGACTAGAGTGTTGGGTACGTTGTTATGCCTTATAGGCTGTGGTTGAGTGGCACACTGAGTTTGTGGGCTATGTGTCATTTGGGTTGTGTTGGGGGGGTGGATGCTGCTTGTGTTTCTGCTTTGGAGGTCCCTGTTGCTTGGGCAGGTTTTTACTGAGAGCCTCCGCGAATGTAGGTGTGTGTTTTGTGTTTCTATGTGTGTGTTTTGGTGGTGTAGGTTTTGAGGGACTATGAGATGAGTGTGGTGTGGTGCAAGTGTTTACCTTCTCCTCTTGACTGTCTAGTCCAGTCTTTGATGAAGAGAGCTTTGCTTCCATTTTGGCTATATAAGTGCATCTCTCACAGGCTGTAGTGTTGGGTAGTAGGAGGAGAAGGTTGTCTGTGTACATGAGGCAATTGCTGCATTGCTCCCAGATGCCCAGATTCATCAGGTAGACAGGAGAAAACACCGGGAGCTGACCCTTAGACATGCCTGGACAGGTGCTTATTTGTTAAGTACTATAAAGTAGCTGTGGTTACTTTTCTTTAAAATGTGAAAAGTATTAGTTCAATCAGTCAGTTTTCTGTCTCTGTATAAATGCCATTATCTGATTGTAAATATGAGTTTGCCATGTTAATAATATCGTCTCCTATTATCAAAAAATGTTGATTGCTATCTTACTATTATTACTGTACGGCTAAAGCAATGTCACCATATATCATTTGTATTTCTAAAATGTAGAACAATCTTTGCCTTCCCTCTGTTAGAATGAGTCATCCAAATTGAGTTAACACTTCACAGATTTTTTTATATCAAAATGCCTAACTCAAAAATGCCTAAACACACACACACACACACACACACACACACACACACACACACACACAAAAAGTTGCAAAGACAGGAAAGAGTAAAAAATGTCACTGTAATGTACTGTAGACTTTAAAAACAGAAATGCATATATATGCTTTTGACAAACCAGAGGTAAAAGCTATCAACAACAAGCAGCTGAAAGATCCTATTCTAATCTGTGTGTTAGAATGCCTTTTTTTAACCCTGTCTCATTCTACGTTTTATAGCTGAAATGGAGCAGCTAAGATCAGTACACTACTCTGACGGACAGATAAGGGAGATACATGGATATATAAATAGACAGATACAGAATTTTTTTAAAGTGAACTAAATAGATAGACATACAGACAGACAGATACAGGATTTTTTTAAAGTGCTCAATACTCAAACGTTTACTACTGCTTTAAGGGTATCTCACTGCTGTTTGTCAGCATCATTCTGAACAGTCAGCGGTCATACAGTTTTGACTAGTAACTGCCCAAAACTGATCTACCCATTTTGCACTCTTGCTCTTTTATGTTGTTGAATTATTCTTCTGATCACATTTGTCACTTACAGAGCTTGAGGCACCCCAAACCCACTTAATAACACATAGTTATCATCTTTAATGAGCTCCCATGACTAATCCTGGCTTCTTGACTTCCTGAATGATAGCATTCAAGATAATTCTGTCACTTTTTTCTTACTAAGAATGTAAAAAACATATATGGCTGGCATACCTTTTTTTCTACTGGTGCATGAAATACTCAAATCCTATGAAGTGTCTGCCTTTAAATGCCTGTTTCGGCAGTGATTAATACTTTCAGTTAATAATTATGGAAGTATTTTCCCTTCTTAAAAGTGCAAATTGTAAAAGTGTCTATACAGTATACTTCTGTCAGTACCTGATGATGTCATTATTTTGTATTACTGAGCTATTATTAAGTCAAGTTGTTTGTCCTTTTGATCTTGGTGTAGAACAGTTACCTTACCTGGTTTCAAATAATAAAATAAAATCCCAGCATAGTCTGAATGTAGTAAGCCATACTTCATCTTCAACAGAAAATTTTGCTTTATTCTGTCTTCCTACTGCCTTACTGGTTTAATTCTATTCTTCCCCTATATATTAGACTACCTCTACTTTTTCAAGCTATATATTGTTATCTTTATGTCATTTTTTTTCTTAGCCTTTAGTCTCCACTTATATGATCTTTTTGCTGACAGGGTCTCATTCCCCAGACAAGTTAATGGAACACCCTCCAGTGGCTTCACTTTCAGTATTCTGTTATCCTCTTTACTACTTTCCCAAGCCCCATATTACCCTCTTTACTACTTTTTCAAGCACCAATAATTTAACAGATAATTAGCTTCCATCGGTCACGGCTTCAAACTTTCAGTCAGTTCTTCCTCATTGTGACTTAGGCAATGATATCACCGTCCTATATTTGGTAGCTCACATAAATCTACATCTGATCTTTGCTCTGATCAAACACCTCATTTTTCACAAGACTATGTACAATGTCATTCTCTTTGCCTGTCTGACTGTCTACCTGTATATGGAAATGCATCATTATGACCCATATCTAACTGTAAAGTCCAGATAAATCTTTCTCTAATACTCTCCACTCAAACTTATCTTCATTAGGGAACAAATGACATGAGACCAAAATTACTCATCCATTAACCAATTACACCAGGGCTCGTCACTCCATTCCACAACTTTCTTTCCATATTTAAGCTATGAATGCTGAACCCCATCCTCCTGTCTTTTACTAATCATTCTACGATATTTCAAAACTGGGTCTGGATCAAAACTGTACACGCACCATCAACCCAAACTCTACATTAGATACATCATTTACCACTTGCCATTTTCTATACTTGCAATGCAACATGATGAAATGGAATCTAATCTTGGCTATTCTGCTGAGATACACACACACACACACACACACACACACACACACACACACACACTCCATGTAGTTACTAATTGAATAAACACTTTAAAATCTGTGTCTTTGTTGTGAGAAGTCTAAGCACTATGTGCAGTTCAATTACAATACATCAGTAATGTCATACTGCAGTGCGCTGTGCCCCTCTGCAAAAACAGTAATGGCAATGAAAAGCTCCTTTCTATGGTTTCCTAAAACTGAAATTCTCAGGCAGAAATTAACAGATGCATATCACTGTGGATGTATTTACACCAGTGAGTGCTGTGGCAAAACTGCTCAGTGTGAGTATCATTTTAATGCCAAGACTTTCATGACAGTACTACTTCAACAGAGGGACGTCTAACATTTTATGCTCCGTAAAGGCATGCTGCACAGGAGATAGTAGCCACAAAAATCTAAACATACGTGCGTGCACACACACACACACACACACACACACACACACACACACACACACACACACCGAGAAGACCCAGATGTAGTCAATACTTCATGCTTTATTTTGAGAAAATAAGGTATATGTGTTCATTTTTCAGCAATACACACAAAGTAGTTTTGTATCACTATGTGCTTCCTACTGCTATCCTGACAGCCTTGTTACAGTCAGCCTTGCATGGTCATCATGGTTGCTACTCATTACCCAGTGATTCTGAAGCAGGAAAGTACAGTTGTGTACACTTGCCATAAATGTAGATGTTTGAGTGTATTTCACTGTTACAATCATTACATTTGGGTAATCTGCTGTCAGGTTGCCCTCAGTTGTCCTGATTAACAAAGTCTTGGGTCCTGCGTCGATTGCTGTCCCTTCTTCCATGACGTCAGGTCATCAGGGGTATAAAACATGCAGCTGATGCCATTACATCAGTTTTTCTTGCCCCAGATATCAGGTGCCCCCCAAATGGGGAGCAAATAAAATTAAAAACTCAAAAAATATACCTCCAATTCCAAAAGCAAATACACCAAAAGGGCTTTTAAGCATAGTGAAAAAAGTAGAGGTATAGCCAGAGAAAAATAGGGGGCTGGAGGGTGGGTAACCAGGACTGCAACAGTGAATACACTCGAACATCTACATTTATGGTAAGTGTACACAACTGTACTATGTTTTTCGTGTTTCTCTGTTGCAGTCATTATGTTTGGGTAGATTCCCAAAGCTATGGTTGGGTGGAGGGAATAAGACAGCATTAGGACCAGCAATAAGGCCCTGCAGGACAGCAGTGGCAAAAGCCAGCTCTGGATTTAGAGAAGAAAGGTAAATGGTAATGTTTGGTGAACGTATGAACTGAGCTCCAGGTAGCAGCTTCTAGAATGTCCCTGGTAGGAACACCTCTGAGAAAGGCTGCAGAAGTAGATGCAGCCCTGGTGGAATGAGATCTGATCCCCTGGGGGATAGTTTTACCATGGTGCATATAGCAGAAATGAATACAATGGCATATCCATTTGGAAACAGTCTGCTTTGAAATAGCCTTTCCCTCTGCCCCTGCAGAAAATGCCACAGTAGTTGTTCAGATTTTCTTTGAGATTTTGTCCTGTTTAAGTAAAATTGAAGTTGTCTGTGTACACCCAATGAATGCAGAATCCGCTCCCCCTTGTTCTGTGGATTGGGAAAGAAAGTTGGCAAATGAATGGTTGGATTAAGAGCCACAATGGATACCACCTTAGGCATGAAGGATGGATTGGTCCTGAGAGATACCCTGTCCGCATGAAAAATGATGAAAGGCTCCACTGCCATAAGAGCCTGTAATTTGGAAATCATTCTAGCTGAAGTGACTGCTAAAAGGAAAGCTGTTTTCCAGGAGAGAAATTTTAAGTCTGCAGTAGCAGCTGGCTTGAAAGGAGGGAGAGTGAGTTTTCCAATACAAAATTGAGGTCCCAGGCAGGGGTTGGAGCTCTCCTGGGTGGTCTTGAGTTTTTGGCCCCTCTGAGATACTGCTTTAGCAGAGGATGAGAGAAAAGGGGAGGTTCTGTGTTGTAATGAGCTGAAATGGCTGAGGCATGGATTTTTATGGAAGAAAAGGACAGGCCCTTGTGAAGCATCTCAGTTAAGTACTGTAAAATCTGAGGAATATTGGGCACTGCTGTGCTTATCCCTTGTGATTTTTTCCAGGCACAGAATCTTTTCCATTTATCAGCATACGATTTTCTAGTACTAGACCTTCTTGTCTCCAAAATGACATCCATCACAGGTTTGCTGAGGGATGCTAAGGGTGCATTTAGGTGATTAGCCAAGCTGCAAGATTCAAAGTTTGGAGTTGAGTGTGCAGAATTTGGTTGTTCTGCTGAGACAGTAAGTAAGGTGTCTGAGGCAGGTGCCATGGTGGAAGGTGTGACACATTGTGCAGGAGTGGGTACCAGTGTTGGCGAGGCCAGTCTGGAGCAATCAAAATCAATTTTGGTTTGTCCTGTTTGACTTTTAGTAGAACTTTGGAGAGCAGAGGCAGAGGGGGAAAGGCACAGACTGATTGGTTTTTCCAGCTGAAGGATAGAGCATCCATTTTCCAGGCTTTTTTGCAATGAGTTCTTGTGCAGAATTTCTCCATCTGATAGTTCTGGGGTGAGGCAAAAAGATCTATGTCTGGACTCCCCCATTTGCGTGTCAACATGTTGAAAATCCGTGCTTCCAGTTTCCATTCGTGTGGGTCCATGAGATTTCTGCTTAGTTCGTCTGCCAGAGTATTCAGCTTTCCTGGCAGGAATTGAGCTTGTAGTTGTATTTGATAGGTCAAGGCCGTGTTCCACAATGCCATGGCTAGTCTGCAAAGGGGGTAGGAGTGTATACCCCCATGCTTGTTTATGTACCACATAACTGTGGTGTTGTCTGTCTTTATCATTAATTGTCCTGGATGAAGGTAGTCCTTGAAGGCTGTCAGTGCATTCTGTACAGCTAGCATTTCTTTTTGATTGATACGAAGGTGCATTTGATTTGGGCTCCATTTGCCCTGAATGCACTTCCCTGCCAGATGAGCCACACAAGCATAGTCTGATGCATCTGTAGTTGGGGTTTGGGCGTCAGGGGGTGGAGTGAATGGCAGTCCCATGTTTTGGTGGCAGGCCTCTGCCCACCATAGGAATTCTAGTTGCAGGCAAGGTATGATAGGAATCATTGTTTCCAGGCTGTGACAATGTTGACTTCATAAACTTTTTAAGTACCACTGAAGTTTCCTCATATGCAGTCTTGTATATGGAATTAGAAAAATGCAGAAGGCCATGAACCCCAAGGCTTGCAGAATTTGTCTTGCAGATAGCAGGGTTTTTGTGGCCACCTGTTTGAAGTAAGTCACCAAATGAATTTGCTTTTCTGGCATAAGGAAAGCCATCTGGGCAGTTGTATTCAAGCTTGCACCCAGGAATGTAATTTTTTGAGGTTACCAGTTGAGATTTCTTTTTGTTTATAGTGTACCCTAGACAAGTTAAAACCCATTTTACAAACGCCAGATGTTTTAGAAGAATATCCCTGTTTTCTGCCTGAATTAGACAATCATCCAGGTATGGATATATTTGAATATTTCTTTGCCTGCAAAACACAATTACTGGAGCCAGACACTTTGTGAAGACCCTGGGTGCAGTAGATAAGCCAAAGGGCAGTGCAGAGAACTGGTAATGCAAGTAGCCTGCTTTGAAGCGGAGGTATCTTCTGCAAGATTCCCTGATAGGGATATGCAGATAAGCCTCTTTTAAGTCTAGAGTTGCCAACCAGGCATCTTTGCTTAGCATAGGAAGTAACTGTTGAAGAGTCAGCATCTTGAATTTTGGAATGTCCAGAAATGTGTTTAGAGTAGATAAGTCCAGAATTGGACACCATGATTTGTCTTTTTTGGGTACCAGGAAAAGTCTTGAATAGAAACCTTGTCCCTTTTCCCCTTATGGTACTGGTTGAATAGCCCCCATGTTCATGAGGGACAGTAGTTGTTTCTGGGCGTCTGCCCACTGATTTGAGGGTAGGTGTGGCCATCCGTTTGGGATTGGCAACGTGTGGAAATAAAATCTGTATCCTTGGGATACTATATTTAAAACCCATTTGTCCTGGGTTATAAGTTGCCAGTTTCTTGCATAAAGTGCCAGTTTTCCCCCCAAAGGGGCGTCTAAAAGGTAAGTGCTTGGTAAGTGTAAAGGGAAGTCATTGAGACTGCTTACCATAGGGAGGTGTCTTGTCGTTTCCAGATTTGGAGGAGGAGGCACCCCATTGTTTTCTTCTAAAAGTCCCTTGTGACTGAAACCTGGAGCCTTTGGAATGTCTGGGTTTGACTTGAGTGGCTCGGAACTGGAAAGGACCAGTTCTTAGTAGGCCAGTGCCTACTAAATCTTGGAGGTTGCACTTGTAAGAAATCTTTCACAGTTTGCATAAATTTAGCTTTATCTTCCATCTTTTTTAAAACTTCTTCAGCCTTATTACCAAAGAGACGGTCCTGTTGTAAAGGAGCATCCAACAATTTTGCTTTAACATGATCAGGCAGAGTTTGCTCTTTGAGCCAAGCATGCCTTCTTAGCACAGACCCAGTTACAGCAGCCCTGCAAGAGGCCTCCAAAGAATCAAAACCACATTGCAAAGTATGTTTTCCAACTTGTTCAGCTGAATGCAATAGATCCTGTAAATCTTTATTTTCCACACAGTCAGAAATTAACATCATTTTCTGTTTAAGCAGTCCCATGATATGCTGTTGATAGTTAAGCATATGAAAATGACAGTTTAAAGCCCCGATTGCCAAGGTTGCAGAAGTGTAAACCTTCTTACCCCATCTGGAATCTCTATCAGAAGGGGTAGGATTTTTAGCAGTAGAAGCCTTAATGCCCTTGGGACCCTGAGAAATGGTTTCAGGATCTGCAATAGGATTTTTGAAAAGAAATTTGTGGGAGTCAGGAACCCTGTAGTATCTGTCTGGCTTACAAGGAGCTGGAGGCAGAGAATCAGGAGCCATACTAGATTCTGAAATAACATCATCAACAATGTATAGCCAAAGGCCCTATGCTGAGGAAGAAGAAGAAAATCCCTACGTCTCTTTTTAGATTCAGAGAAATCTTGACTTTCCCAGTGGAAATGTTCCCTTAAGGTATGTAAAGTTTCCCCAAAAGAAAAATCCTCAGGGGGAGAAGCAGAAGGAATGGAATCTTCTGTATCAGAGTCCTCATAAGTAGGTATAGACAATTCCTGTTCATTAGAAGAGTCAGAAGAAATAGAATCCTGTTCAGAAGATTCATAATCAATGTCTTGTCTAAGCTTCTTAGAAGGGGGGGGGGGGTTGGCTACCCCTGATCAAAGTAATTAAATCTTCAACCATTTTGATCATTTGTTTTTTAGGCATACGGGCCTGCACATGTGGCCCAGGCGTCAGTTTTTTAGGCATAGATCTAGATTTTGGCCTTAGTTTTGAAGATGGCATCGGTCTAATATACAAATTTGTAGGCCTGAAAACTTCCTCAGAAGCCGGTGCCTGCACAGCGGCTCTGGACCCATCTAAGCTAGACACATCCATGGGTTCCATAACTGAAGCATCTCGTGGCATACCGGACTCCGAATGGGTCTCAGTAGAGGCCTACAAATCAGACGTAGCGGGTATCAGGGGCTGCAGAAGCACCTCACTGAGTACCGTTGAACTGATGACTGGCTTAGGAGAAGCGTCTTCATCAGTTTTGGACATCAACGGCCTGTCTCTGTCTTTTTCTTTGCGTTTTTTAGGCATTCCGGTAGTCGGATTGCTAACCGACGACATTTCTGGATAATTAAAACGTGAGCCAAAATATTTAGAAGCAAAAATGTACAGACGTTTGATAGTGCGTTAATTAAATTTAGCACAAAACCGACAGCAAGTTACGTTGTGGTCAGGGCCTAGGCAAGGAATACAGTACAAATGAAAATTCTTATGAGGTATTTGCTTCCCACAAGTAATGCAATTATTAACTTTTACTGACATCGGTAAGGAGCAAGAAAAAGTTTCCCCAAAGGGGTACTTAGCTTTTTAGTTGAAGACTTTGGTTCTGAAACTCAAAAACGAAAATTTCGGGAGTCGGCCGACCAGCACTTGCGAACTGCTTCTGCTTCGGGCACCCCACAGCAAGAAAGACTGATGTAATGGCATCGGCTGCATGTTTTATACCCCTGACGACCTGACGTCATGGAAGAAGGGACAGCAACCGACGCAGGACCCAGGACTTTGTTAATCAGGCCGACTGAGGGCAACCTGCCAGCAGATTACCCAAATGTAATGACTGCAACAGTGAAACACGAAGAACATCACACAGTGGATGTTGTGATCCAGCTTGATTTTTGACTTGTTGCTTTGTTGCTGTTTTGTCAACACTTCATGATTTCTGACATTCTACTGACAGCTGTTTTTTTCAATGCATCTGTCACTGCAGCTGCAGATGAAGAACAGAGCACTTTCATGTCTTCTGCAGATGAAGAAAAAGCACATGAGACAGTCACAGACTTAGAAGATTCTGAAATTATGGACCAGTCACGACCAAGATTTTGCAGTGGTTTGGCTCCTCAAGTTAGTAATGCATTTCCACAAATCAGCCAGCTATTACACTGTTCCTTGGAAGTGTGCATTTTGAGCTATTACTATCTTGCAGACATGGTACAATGATGTGTAGTGAATAACATAACAGACATTTACAGATCTCTTGGCCCTGAAATTGCTTTACAACACTACACTGAACCAAAAAATATAAATGAATAAGATATAAATACAAAAATAGGTAATTTATGCCATTTGCTACAATGGGTGAAAATAAGAAGTTATATACCTACCATAACGTTCCATGTTAGTTGTCTTCTCTCGCCTTCTTTCTTGCTGGATGGGTTCGGAGCCGAACCTCGGCTCTGACTCGGCCTATACTAAAGCTCGAGAGCTAATTTTACCGGCTCGAGGCAACCCTATATCTCATGATGCTAGGCGGTAACTACCCAGATCTCGTTTGGTAGCTAAAAAACCATAGCCAATTCAGTCTCCCCTCTGAGGTGGAGGAGGAGAAGGAAGAACTCCCAAAATATCACTACCTGAAGCTAAATCTACCCCAGGACCAACTGTCTGAGCTAGGAATAATGCAAGATAAGGTCCCCTGTAAGAAGGGGAAGAACCTCTCGGTCTGTCCAGGCTAGGGGGATGGTGGGCGGGACGCAAGAAAGAAGGCGAGAGAAGACAACTAACATGGAACGTTATGGTAGGTACATAACTTCTCAATGTTAAGTTGTCAATCTCGCCTTCATTCTTGCTGGATGGGACTGCGTCCCTAGCACCTTTATCTTTCGTGGCTCATTGGAACAGACTCTTGAGAACGGTGGAACCAAAATTTGCCCTGTTTCTGGAGGCCATGTCCAGTTTGTAATGTGTAACGAAAGTATGAGGAGAGGCCCATGTGGCAGCCGCACAGATAGTGTCTATTGGTAATCTAGCTTGAAAGGCTGTAGATGTAGCCAACGCTCTGGTTGAATGGGCTCTTGGCCTAGAAGGCAATTCTTTACCTCTGAGTTGATAAATACAGGTAATCACAGAAGACAGCCACCTAGACAGGGTTACTTTAGATACCGGAAGACCCTTTTTACTCTCAGCATAAGATAAAAAAAGTTGATCAGATTTTCTGAATTGTTTAGTTCTGTCCAGATAGAAGCGGAGCTGACGATGAACGTCCAGACAATGTAGTTTGAATAATTAGGAAAGAGAACTGGAAGATCAATAGATTGATTTAAATTTGTCTGAGAAGCCACCTTGGGTAAAAAAGATGGGTTAGTTCTTAGAGAAACCCTGTCTTTGTGGAACAGTAAATAAGGAGGGCGAATGCAGAGGGCATGAAGTTCAGATACTCTCCTAGCCGATGTAATGGCGACTAGGAATAGTGTCTTCCAGGAAAGTAACTTCAAGGAACAGGTGGCTGCAGGTTCGAAGGGAGGGAGAATCAAGGATGCTAAAACTAAGTTTAAATCCCACTGTGGTGGGGGGTCTTTGATCGGAGGCCTGAGTAAAAAGATACCTCTGAGGAATGCCTTGCAAAGCTTATGGGACATGATGTTGGTGTCCGACAAGCCTATGTGAAAACTTGAGATGGCTGCTAGTTGAACTTTCACTGTGGAGGAAGAAGATCCTGAGTGAAAGATTTCAGCTAGGAAATCCAAGACCGAGTGTATTGGAGCAGTGAAGGGATCTATGTTCCTAGCCTTTGCCCAAAAGGAAAAACGTTGCCATTTACTAGCATAGATCCTTCTAGTGGAAGATTTAAGGGAAGCTACGATAATATCACGGACAGAATTTGAAATCATTGGAAGCCTGGCTAGGGACGGAAGTGGAGCAACCAAGCTGTGAGGTTGAGAGATTGGAGGGATTGGTGCAGATGCCCTGATTGATGGGTCAAAAGATCTGGCATTGGATCCAGATGCCAAGGCTGCTCCAAAAGGTAACGATGCAGGAAAGGGAATCATATCTGTCGAGGCCAATAAGGGGCAATGAGGATCATCTTGGCCCTCAAGGCGGTAGCTTTCTGAATTGTTTGTGTTATTAACGGAAAGGGGGGAAAGGCGTAAAGAAGTCCCCGAGGCCAATCGTGGACTAGAGCGTCTCTGGCGGGATGGCCTGGAAGGGGGAAGAGTGTGAAGAAGTCGAGGCACTTGCTGTTTTGTGGTGTTGCAAAAAGATCGCAGCAAGGAAACCCCCACTTCCGAAATATTTTGTCCGTCACCGATTGCTTGAGAGACCACTCGTGAGGCATGGGAACAGCTCTGCTCAGCCTGCCCGCTATGACGTTGGACTTCCCGGGGATGTGCGTTGCTATCAGAAACTGCTGAGAAGAGATCACCCATTGCCAGAGTCTGAGTGCTTCTCGACACAGGGGATATAACCTGGTTTCACCCTGCTTATTGATATACCATACTACGGACATATTGTCCGTCTGAATTGCAATCGTCCCCAGGGGAAGAGAGTCTTGAAGGGCTTGCAAAGTCAAAAACACTGCTTTCATCTCCAGGACGTTTATGTGCAAGTGGCATTCGAAGGGTTGCCATGTGCCATGGACTGTCCTGCCCTGAAAATGCCCCCCCCACCCAATCAGGGAGGCGTCCGTTGTGACTGTGGCGACCGGGGGGGGGGGAGTAAAAGGTCTGCCTTGATGGACTTGAGGGGGGAGACCATCCACCAAGACAGATGTTTTCTGCAAGATAGAGTTATTAGGATCTTGTGTGTCATAGGGAGCTGTTGGAAGGACCACTGGGAGAAAAGCATCCATTGAGGAAGCCGCATGTGAAAGCGGGCAAGAGGAAGGAGCGTGATGGCTGCTGCCATGAGACCTAACACCTTCAGAACATACCTGGCCTGAACTTTGTTGTTCTGAAGTAGGACGTGAACATGACTTTGAATATCTAAGACCCTCTGTTCCGTTAACTTTGCTGAGGGCTGAACGGTGTCCAAGGTGGCGCCTATGAAAGTAATAGACTGACAAGGCGACAAGGCAGACTTTTCGAAATTTGGAGAGATACCTAGCTCTTTGCAAATGTGGATGGTGTAGTCTCTGGCTAAAAGAAGTTGATGCCTGGTGGTGGCAGTGAGAAGCCAGTCGTCTAGATATGGAAACACCTGGAATCCTTGACGTCTCAGGTGAGCCGTAACCACTGCCATACATTTGGTGAACACTTGGGGGGCTGTAGTGAGACCAAAGGGCAGGGCTCTGAACTGGTAGTGACTGGCTCCCAGCCTGAAGCGGAGAAACCTTCTGGAGCGCCTGTGCATTTTGATGTGATAGTACGCATCTTGAAGGTCTACTGAGCACATCCAATTGTCCTTGCCCAGAAGGGGTAAAATGGACTGCAGCGTGACCATCCGGAACCTTGTTCTTTTTACAAACTTGTTTAGATTGCTGAGATCCAATATTGGTCTCCAGTCCCCTGTTTTTTTGGTACCAAAAAGAACTTTGAGTAGACTCCGGATCCTAGCTGGACTGCTGGGACTGGCTGGATGGCTCTCTTTTTTAGCAGCTTTGATATTTCTAGTTCTGCTTGTTCCCTTAGACTGGGTGGAACATCTGGAAGAGACCCCATTTGAATCATTGGGGTTTGGATAAAGGGGATTTTGTAACCCTCGGATATGATCGACTGCACCCATTTGTCTTGAGTGAGGGAGAGCCAGGCTTGTGGGTACAGCGCTAATCTTCCCCCAACTGCCTCCGAAGGTGGACAGTCGGGCAACACCTCAGGGATGCTGGAAGGGTTTGTCAGAGAGGGTTTCTCTGCTACCCTGGTTCTGCGGACCCCCTCTGCCTCTTGGGTGGCGTCTGTTGTTGTTGTTCCCCCCTCTGCCTCTAGGGATGAACTGACCTCTTGCGTCAGGCGTGACTCCTTGTGATTTACGGAACCACATTTTTCCACCCTTTTGACCCTTAGGATATGGTCTAGATGGGGTAGAAAAATGGACTCCTACAGCAGAAAGAGTCTTGCCATCTTGTTCGCATCTGGTCAAAGTATCTTTCACTTGAGGTACAAACAACGCTGAACCATCAAAGAGGGAGTTAGTGAAAGACGCCTTGAAGGGGTTTGCGAAGTTACAAAGCCGCATCCAGGCATGACGCCTCAAAGCCACACCTGTGCCTGCGGCCCTACTCGCTCCAACGGCTGCATATGAAATAAGCCGCATGGAGGAGTTGACAATAGAATTCAGGGTTCCTAGCTGTGAGTTAATTTTTTCCTGAGACCCAGCAGCTGATGGATCCTGTAGGACCTCACCCATTTCTTTAAGAATGTCTCTTTGAAGACGGGTGAAGTGGCATAAGTAGTTTAGCGACCGCATGGCAAAGGTCGCTGATGAGAATATCCACTTGCCGTACCTATCCATTGTCCTGGATTCCTTGTTAGGTGGATGGATAGGTACTGAAGGATCAGCCAGTTCCTTCTTAATGGCCGCCGCCACCACCATGGCATCAACTGGGACACCTTTGGATAAAAATTGTTTATCAGAAGGGGCTGTTATAAATTTAGAAGGCCTCCGTGGGGTGGGTTCCAACGAGTCAGGGGCCGTCCACGGCTTCCGTGCCACCACATCCATAAGGGGGTCGAAGGGCGGAGACACCCAGGAGGTGGAGGGTCAAGAACCAAAAGCCTCCAGGTAAACCGACTCGTCCTCGGAAGGATTAAGGGAAGACCAGTTCCCCCTCTGTTTAAGGATTTCAAGGATGTCAGAGAAGGAGACATCCTCAGAGGGGGACCGTGGGGATCCTTCCGACTCATCCAAGTCGGTATCAGATGTGACGGACTCGGGGGAGTCCACATGTTTCCTCTTACACGTCCTCTTACGCGGGGGTTCACCTGACGGATCAGGGGAAACCTCGGAAGAGGAGGATATTCCCAATGGGGAAACCTGAGGCGTTGGGTCTCGATGGCCGGGGGCGAGAGAGTAGGAAGAGACATCAGCAGGCACTACTGTGGGAGGAGCTGATGGAGCTGACTGTAGAGCAGGCACTGGGGCCAGTACGCTCCTCATGACCTTGAAGGCGCCCCTGTCAGGCAGGCTAGAGAGCTCCCGCTCCGAAGAGCTAGGAACCCCAGCCGGCACTGACAAGGACAGCTCCGAAGCCGATGTCGGGGCCGAACTCACCAACACCGATGCTCCGAGAGGGAGAACGGGGTCGGACAAGGGTCCGATGCCACTCGCCCCCTTGGAGCCGGCGAGAGAGTCCAAGCGCCCGGATCCCTCCACCATGGACGAGATCGGAGCAGACGACGGAGCTGAAGGGGGAGGTATCGGCTCCGACGTCAAAACGGTCACGGCTCTGAGGAGCTCCGGCTCCAAACACTGGGGTAGAGTCGAAGGAGGAATAGTCTGTTGTATGGACATAGCCGCTGTCTGATGAGACGGGCTATGAAGCATTTGGGCCAGTGCCTGAGACTTTAATAGTCTACTTACCACTCTCTCAAGGTCATGATCGGAAAGTCTAGACGACCGAGAGGAATGGCTCCGATGGCTCCGCTCCGAGAGTAACGGTGACTTCGGAGCCGAATGTATGGACTCCAGTGATGGAGATCTGGACCTCTTTCGTGCGGAGGGCATCAGGGTTAATGGAGCCGATGGAGCTGTAGACACATCGGCTCCAGCCGGAGCCGACTTTGAAGACAGAGTCTTAGAGGTATCGGCTCCGGCTGGAGCCGATGCAGGTAGCTGCGATACTGAGGTATCGGCTCCAGCCGGAGCCGATAATGTCGCAGGTGATGATCCACCATCCGAGGGCTTAAAACTCAGAGCCGACAGTTTAGGTGGTTTCGAAGGCTTCCCCGGCACAGACTTAGCCGGGGAACCTTCGGGCTTTAACAAGCCCCTTAATATCAATTTATTCCTGCGCTCCTGCAGGACTCTAGGGCTAAAAGCATGGCACACTGAGCAAGAGCCCTGCAGGTGCAGGGGTCCCAGGCAATAAACACAAGAAATAGCCTATAAAGGACTAAAAGGTATACTAGGGGGAAAAAACTAAGGAAATACTAGGATTTCTGTGAGAAAAAACAGTCACTAACCTGAGCCGGTAAAAAGAGCAACCTCGCTAGCGTAAGCGGCAAACGAGATCTGGGTAGTTACCGCCTAGAATCACGGGATATAGGGTTGCCTCAAGCCGGTAAAATTAGCTCTCGAGCTTTAGTATAGGCCGAGTCAGAGCCGAGGTTCGGCTCCGAACCCATCCAGCAAGAATGAAGGCGAGATTGACAACTTAACATCAATAAATTAATCAAACATACAAGAACCCAAGATACACATTATAAAGAAGTGTACAAAATCAGTGACTGTTTTCAGTGAAGCTATAAGAAAAAGCTGCTTAAAGTCTGAAAATTTACTGTAAAGATGCAAAAAAGATATGAAATGTGAAAAGCTGAATACACAATATGAAATATGATTTTTTTTCTGTAAATAAACAGCAAATATGTAAAACTTGAGAAGTTGCATAAACCATGACTTTTTTTCTGAAGAAATGCAGAATAGCTCTGAATGTAAAACTGCTTCTCACACACTCACACACACACACACACACACACACACACACACACACACACACACTACTACTACTACTACTACTACTAGCCAACCTACAATATTCTACCCATGTGAAACTTAAAATATATACATTTATCAATGAAAAAAAACATAAAGAAATAATGCTTAAAACAGCCAATTAAAATACATGAAAAGTAACTGTAAAAGCATTAAGCATGAAAATGCACTATGGACTCGGCTTGTAAAGGTTCCAGGGGCATTAGTTTAGTACACACCTATGAACCTATAACATTGATAAAATATAGTACAGCAAGAAAAATATCAATAAACATGAAAATAGCATCAAATACTTCAAAAAATAAAATACAGTAGAGCAACAAAAATATAAATAACTATAGAAATAACACCAAATAATGAAGAAAAATAACCTTTTACTTGTAGGTTGTGAAAGATCATTTGACAAGCTTGCTCCAGCTGCACGGAATGCCTTTCCTAACTAAATTTCTTATATAGATAATGTCAATCTGTTCAAGAAAAAGTTTAAATCTCCATTAGACCAGGAATACAATGTATCTGCTTTAGGGATTTATAAAGGGTTACCATGAGTGGTCAACCCCTCTTGATAACTCCTTCTGATTCAGAGACAGGCCACTCTCAGTGATATTCCAGCATAGGAAGAATCACTGTGGTGTCCCACCAGCCACACTGTAAGATAATGAGGCATTCCAGGGGAAAAGCTAATGCTAATTAGCCACATGTTATCCACCAGAAATGTCTGAGATAATTAATTAACGCTGTCAAGCTATTTAGAGAACTGCTCAGCTTTGTTGTTGCGTCTTTCGGCTTTTCCCAGTTAGGGGTCACCACAGCAGAACTCCGGTCCACTAATGATTGGCACTATATTTTTACATGCCAAGTTGCCAGCCCTGACGCGCAACCTTCAACGAAGGCACTCCCATTCACGCATATCTCCACACAGAAGATGCTCTAGCTGAGAATCGAACAGGGCAACATCGTACTGTGAGGCGACAATGTTACCGCAGCACCACCACCGGCTCAGCTTTGTAAAACAGCAAATTCAGCCAAGATAATTAACACAGCCAAAATGCTGTAGTCCCCATTCAAATCAATGGGACAGGCCACGTTGCAAGTAAGTTTAGCAACATTCATTAGAGAAAGTTAGTAGTGGGGTGTAGATGTGTGTGGCAGGGTGTGTGCATGTCTGTAGGGGTATGCATGGAATGAGATGACTGTGTGTGTGTGTGTGTGTGTGTGTGTGTGTGTGTGTGTGTGTGTGTGTGTGTGTGTGTGTGTGTGTGTGTGTGTGTGTGTTGCGGGTGAATGAGTGTGTCCAGTGAGTCCATTACAGAGTGCGTAAGTGTGCTTGTGTCACTGAGTGGATATTTATGGGTATATAGGTGTGTGTGTGTGTGTGTGTGTGTGTGTGTGTGTGTGTGTGTGTGTGTGTGTGTGAATGTCTGAATGTGTGGGTGTTAGAGTACATAACATCATTACCTATGCCCACATGATGCATAGGCCATCAAAGGTAATTACTGCTGCAAAGTGCTTTTAACACTGGCAGTAATTAAGGACAACTTAAAGACAAACAAATTAGCTGATAATGAGGTTTTCCTCTTTGTGTCTAAACATGTCTCTGAATCATATTTTTCACTTAGTAGGGCATAGGACTTTTGTTTGAAATTCATGCCAGTATTTGCATTCCATAAAGCTACAGCATTATATTCTAGCAAAAATGAATGATCTTTTCAAAATTCTGTGTTTGTTAAACTTTGATTTGTTTGTATGCAGTACACACATTTTATTGTGTACATACTGCTACTCTGACATACTGTTTGTTGTAGTTTTGGTAACATTATATTTGATTGATTATATTGATCCCTTTGTTTGTTTATGTTATTATTCTTATCATCTGTATTTTATTTGTTACTGCTTACTGACCTGGGACCTGACTAAGGAAGACCTTGTGCCACTCCTCTCATCTGGTTAACAAACATTAAATAATAAATACATAAATAAATTAATCCCAGAAAGCACTGTCCTAAATTTTGAAGAAGACTGAAAGTGAAAAAGTGAAACATGACTTAAGGTAACTTGATATCACTATATCCCTCCCATTCAAAATGTACTTATGCATATAAAATCTAAAACCATGACACTGATAAACAGTGCATAGCGCAGCACTAAATAATGAACTCCAGTGTTGTTTCCTTGTTTCATAGAATAAAGTAATATGGTTATATATGCATCGCAATTAAATATTTCTGCACTGATATGCATTCGAGATGTACATTTAGTCACGTTACTTTAAAGTATAAAAGAAACCAGCAACATCGGCACATGTTAATTAGTGATGTACTATGCAGTATTTTTCTAAGTATCTTATCATACCCATTGAAATAAATGGAAACTGGATGGATAGATGTGCACATGAAAGATGTCAGGTTAAGAGATGAAGCAAGTGAAATAGTAATGTGGGGTATGGAACCCCAGGGATATGCCACTGATCATGAAACTTGTTCACAAAACCTACAATATTAAATATTTCATTTATAGTACCCCAGACTCCCTTATAGTCTATAAGTATCTGTCAGTTTTATAAAGGGGTGGTAGATATGTGTTGATATTAATCAGCTAGCTATGGTGGTTTGCTCATCATGTGGTAGACACCTCTTGTACGATATATACCTCACTAAGGTTAGATCACATTCTCACTTCCTCTGCGCTGTGTATTAAGCATCTAGACATTACAGTGGGCTTTTCCCACACAGCAGTTATAACAAAAGAAAAGAGTTTGCTTGCTATGTACGCAGTGATTCTTTGATACTGGTGTGCCTTCTTTGCCTGGTTTAAGCGAAATATTCTATTTACCTGAAGTCTTCCATTCTCATAGTAAATTATATTACATGTCTGTACATCTATCAGATGCAAAAACCCTTTTAGCTTATTTTAGGACTTTGGAAAAAGAAGGGAAGCTGAAGTTTCTGATTCACAGCTAATTCAGTGATACTCCTGGGGACAAAGCACTGATATCCTGCCTCTATAGAACATAGTATAATGATCTTTACATATCAGGCTTTGCAATGCAGAGACTATAACCTGAGTTTACTGCTGCTAAAAACAGCATGTTTTTATTGTTTTTATTTATTTATTTTACATTTGTTTAAGGGAAAGTCCACCTGGACATGTAACCCTTTTCAGTGGAGGCCCAGGGAGAAAACCTCCATGTAATACAGAACATAGCAGAGTACATCATATAACAAACAGTTGGAAATTATAAACACAATTGTATATAAAACACATCGACAGATTTGTAAGTGCTTTCATATTACTGATAATGATGAAATTTAGAATTAAAGAAACATCCTGTATAGCATTGGTGGTAGTATGTATAACTACTTACAATTATTAACAGTCACTTAAAAGGCTATAGAAGTGGTACTATATAGTTGTGCAAGGAGGGTTAGAAGGTGAGATTAAGAGTAGAGTGGGATAGGAGAGTGGACTATCCTGGTGAGGTGCAGGAACACAGCCAGGGTTTTGCAAGGTGTATTTTTAGGAGCTTTTTAAAGTGTTTTGTTGAGGGAGTGATCACTAAAGAGTTTGGAAGGTGGTTCCAAAGCTTGGAAATATAGTAGGAGAAAAGGGATTCACCTGCTGAGTTTTTGGCTTTAGTGACTTGTAGGAGGAGCTTATTGTTAGAGCGAAAGGATCTCGAAGTAGAGTAGGGTAGAATCATGTCTTTGAGGCTGGGGTGTTTTCAGGGTGGTGGATTATTTTATGAGCTAAGATTAGTTGATTGAAGTGTAGGAGGTGAGGGAGTTCTAGCCACTTTAGCTGTTTTAGTGCTAAATGATGTGACATAAAAAGAAGTTATGTCCTTACCATAACGTTCCATGTGGAGTGTTCATCTCGCCTTGGTTATTACACATGGGTTCGGAGCCGATCCTCGGCTCCGTGCCGGCCGACTGCAAGCTCTGCATCGAGAAGAAGCTCGAGGACATCTAATACCCACAATCCCCCTCTGCCTTTACCTCAGATCTAGTTTGCAAGCAAACCAGACATAAAGCACGCACACATGCCAAACTATATACATAAGTACATATATACAAACATACCAAGGGTATGATAGTAACACTAATACTGCAACAGCAGAAGGAGAATACTCCAGACCAGGCACCAAATCGAACGTTCTTCCTAAGGGTGGGAAGGGTGGGAGTGTAATAACCAAGGCGAGATGAACACTCCACATGGCACGTTATGGTAAGGGCATAACTTCTTTATGAGAGAGTGTTCAATCTCGCCTTTGTTCTTACACATGGGTAGCGTCCTAGCTCCATGATCCTGAGGAACTCAAGGGAGAACGTTCTTGAGCACAGTGGAACCAAAGGTTGCCCTATCCCTAGAAACCCTGTCCACTTTGTAATGAGAGATAAATGTATGTGGTTTAGCCCAAGTAGCAGCCGCACAAATAGTGTCTAAAGGTAGCGAGCTGCGTGAGCCAAAGATGTAGACACTGATCTGGTAGAATGTCCTCTGGGTTTTGCTGATAATGTTTGGTCAGAGGCTTCATAAACATATGTGATACAGTCAGTTAGCCATTTAGAAAGAGTTCATTTAAGTAACTGCAAGACCCTTTCTGCTGTCAGCAAAAGCTACAAATAGTTGATCAGATTTCCTGTGATCTTTTGTTCTATCCAAATAAAATCTGAGTTGCCTATGGACGTCCAGTTTGTGCAACATATACTCCAATTTATTAGAGTGGTTCTTAAAGAAGGTGGGTAATTCAATGGACTGATTAATATTACTAGAAGAACAAACTTTGGGAAGAAAGGATGGATTAGTGCGTAGGGATACTCTGTCAGAATGAAATATTAAATAAGGATGTTTGACCGAAAGGGCCTGAAGCTCAGACACTCG
This sequence comes from Protopterus annectens, assembly GCF_019279795.1. Taxonomy (NCBI): domain Eukaryota; kingdom Metazoa; phylum Chordata; order Ceratodontiformes; family Protopteridae; genus Protopterus; species Protopterus annectens. The sequence goes on along the minus strand of NC_056731.1, from coordinate 1,517,130,173 downwards.
TCTAGCAGATGTAATGGCCACTAGAAATAATGTTTTCCATGACAAAAACTTCAATGTGCAACTTGAAGCTGGTTCAAAGGGTGGCAACATCAATTTAGAGAGCAACAGGTTTAAATTCCACGGTGATGTCGGACTTCTGACTGGTGGTCTGATATGAAAAGAACCTTTTAAAAAGGCTTTACAAAGTCTGTGAGCCATAATAGGCGTACCACATTCTTCTACATGATAGTTAGAAATGGCAGCTAACTGTACTCTTAAAGTAGCCGGGGAAGCTCCTTCATGAAATAATTCAGTCAAGAACTCTAAAACCTTGTTTAACGGAGCTGTAACAGGGTCCAAATGATGTGACTCCGCCCAGAAGACAAAACGTTTCCACTTACTGGTGTAAGTCTTTGTAGTGGAAACTTTATGAGAAGCTACTAAAATATCTTGAACCGCCGATGTAAGGGGAACCGACCTGGCTAAAAAGGGAAGCGGAGCAGCCAAGCTGCTAGATGGAGAGATTCTAGAGATGGGTGAGGAACTCCTGACGAGTGAGTCAGTAGATCTGGCTCTGGGTCCAGCATCCAAGGTCCCCGAATGCGGTGATGCAATAGAAAGGGGAACCAAATTTGACGAGGCCAGAACGGGGCAATGAGAATAATAGTCCTCTGAAGGTTGTTGGCTTTCTGTAGAAACTTTGCAATCAGGGGAAATGGAGGAAAAGCATATAGGAGACCCGGGGGCCAATCGTGCACCAGCGTCCCTGGGGACTTCCCTGGAGGGTAATAGGGCAAAGTAGCTCCTGCATTTGGCGTTCATTGGAGATGCAAACAGATCGCAGGTAGGCTGGCCCCATTTGCGAAAAATCCTTCTCGCAACTGACTGTTTGAGGGACCACTCGTGAGGCAATAGTATTGCCCTGCTCAGCCTGTCGGCTATGACGTTGGATGACCCGGGATGTGCGTTGCGATCAGAAAGCGACCGGTGGACTCTGCCCATTGCCAAATTCTCATGGCCTCTCTGCATAGTTGGTAAGACCTGGTTCCCCTTGCTTGTTTATGTACCAGACTACGGACATGTTGTCTGTCTGAACTGCAATGGTCCCTGGAGGAAGAAGGGGAGCAAAGTGTTGCAACGCCAAAAACACTGCCCTCAACTCCAGAACATTGATGTGCAGATTGTACTCCAGATTGGTCCATTCGCCTTGGACTGTCTGTCCCTGAAAGATGCCCCCCCACCCTATCAGGGAAGCGTCCGTGGTTATCGTCGCTGACGGTGCGGGTAGCACAAATGGTCTTCCGCTGGATAGGTTGCAAGTCTGTAACCACCACATTAGGTGTGATTTGCATGTTTTCGTTATCAATATTTCGTGAGTCAGTGGAAGTTGTTGGAATGACCATTGTGCAAACAGAAGCCATTGTAGCACTCTCATGTGCAGTCTTCCCAATGGTATCGCAATGAGGGAAGCTGCCATGAGACCCAAAACTTTCAGAACAATTTTTGCTGGGGACTTTTGGACGACAGTAGAAGGGAAATGTTGAATTGAAGTGCTACTATTCTTTCTGTAGGAAGTTTTAGAACTAACTGGCGTATCTAATTCCGCTCCTATGAATAAGATATGCTGTGATGGCTGTAGCAACGATTTTTGAAATTTACTGAAATGCCAAGGTGTGTACAAAGTTGTAGGGTGTAATCCCTGGCTTGTATCAGTTGATGCCTGGTGGTGGCAGACAGGAGCCAGTCGTCCAGATACGGAAACACCTGGAATCCTAGGCGCCTCAGATGAGACGCTACCACTGCCATGCATTTGGTGAAGACCCTGGGGGCTGTAGTCAGACCAAAGGGCAGGGCTCGAAACTGATAGTGACTGGCTCCCAGCCGGCAGCGCAAATGATCCCTGGACGCCCTGGCCATTTTGATGTGGTAGTATGCGTCCTTCAGATCTATCGAGCACATCCAGTCATCCTTCCGTAAGAATGGAAGGATCGATTGAAGCGTGACCATTCGGAACTTTTCCTTCTTGACAAAGGTGTTGAGATGGCTTAGGTCCAGAATCGGCCTCCAGTCCCCTGTTTTCTTTGGAACTAAAAAGAACCTTGAGTAAGTTCGAATCCTATTTGGTCCACTGGGACTGGTTGGATGACTCTTTTTTCTAGCAGCTTTGAAATTTCTGTAGCTGCTGGGTCTCGCAGATGGGGTGGTACATCTGGGAGTTTTCTCTTTGGAATGGGTGTGGATAGAAATGGGATTTTGTAACCTCTGGTAACAATGCTTTTTACCCAATTGTCTGAAGAAAGATTTTGCCAGGCCTGAGGGTATAAAGCTAAGCGACCCCCGACTGCCTCCAGAGCAGGACAGTCGGGCCTCCTCTCAGGAGTGCTGAAAAGGTTTGCCAGGAGATTATCCCTGTCACCTTGGTTTTGCGGACCCCTCTGCCACCAGGGCGGCGTCTTCCACCTCTGCCCCCTCTGCCTCTAGAGGGGCATCACCCTGTGTGTTTGGGAAAGATCCTTGGGGTTTTGAAACCACATTTTCCCACCACGTTGCCCTTTGGGGTACGGTCTGGAAGGGTGGAAAACGGACTCCGACAGCAGACAGAGTCTTTCCCTCCTGTTCACACCGGGTAAGGGTCTCCTTTACTTTAGGGCCAAAAAGTGTGGCTCCGTCAAATGGGGCGTTAGTAAAGGAAGACTTGAAGGCTTCCATAAGCGAACATAAGCGCATCCAGGATTGCCTACGAAGAGCAATCGCTGAAGCCGCTGCCCTACTCGATCCTTCGCTGCATAGGATATCAGCCTCATGGACGAGTTTACAATGGACGTAAGGGTGTTGAGATGCGCTGTAACTTTCTCTGAGACAGCGGCATCTGTAGTACCCTGGAGGGTATCTCCCAACTCTTTGACTAGATCCCTCTGTAAACGTGTAAAATGAGTCAAATAGTTCAGGGAACGCATAGAAAGCCGCTGAACTGAAAATGCGCTTCCAGTATCTGTCCATGGTCCTAGAGTCTTTGTTAGGCGGATGGACAGATGAGGAAGACTCCGACATCTCCTTTTTCGTGGCGCTGCCACCACCATGGCGTCTACTGGAACTCCTTTGGTGAGGTAAGCTTTGTCCTGTGGTGCCGTAATGTACTTATTTGGCTTCCTAGGGACTGGTTCCACCGTGTCAGGAGTCTCCCACGCCCTTGAGCAATTAATTCCATTAACTCATCAAAGGGCGGAGTGACCCAGGAGGAGGAAGGACGGGCACCAAATGCCTTCAGCAAAACTGACTCATCCTCAGAAGGGGGGAGGGCTTGCCAGTCACCTCTCTGTTTTAAGATCTCCAAGATGTCAGAAAAGAGACATCCTCTGAAGGTGACTTAGGGGACCCTTCTGACTCATCTAAGTCAGTATCAGATGTCAAGGATTCTTGTGGAGAATCCAAGTGTCTCCTCTTACACAGTCTTTTTCCTAGGGACTTCTTCGTGGGGAGCATCCGAAGAAGCCTCCGAGGAAGAGGGGCACCCTCCAGGGGTGGCTGAGACACTGGTGCCCGACGCCTGGACGTGGCCATGGGTGCAGAGGAGGATAACGGTCCTTTGTGGGGAGGAGAAGCTGTACCTGCTGATGTGGTTGTCTGGGTAGACAACACCTTCCTCATGAGGTCGAAGGCCCCGGGTCCCGAGTCGAGGTATCTCGGTTCCGAAGAAATGGGAAGAATCCCCGAAACAGGAGCCGAAGGCACCGACCCCGAGGATGGAACCGAGTCGATCCGTGCCGAGGCCCCGAGAGGGAGCGTCGGAACCGAAACATCGGTCCGACTCGGTCCCGGAACCAAGGACGGATCTTCGGCCCCGAGACTCCAGTACCGGATCGGATGGAGTCAAGGTGAACGGTGCCGACCGAGAAAAAGACGGTTCTGGCACTGAGGGCTCCACAATCATCAGTTCAGCTTCTTCCGGCTCCGAAGACTGGACAGGTCTCGGAGGAGGAACAGATGGAGATAGTGGCAGGCCTTCAAGTCTCGACATCAACTGAGAGGAGACCGAGATAAGCTTGGATAGGGCCGTATGCTCCATCAGTTTCTGCACCACACGGTCCACATCGGTGTCGGAAAGGGGCCTAGAAGAACGAGTCGAAGGGATCGAAGACGGAGCCGACCTCAGCAGAGTCGGTGGAGGGAGCTCCGTCACTGGTTCCAAGACTCGAGGCTCGGAAACTGCCAACAGTTGAACACTCGGCCCCGAAGTCTGTGGAACCGGTGATCTAACTAGACCCGAAGAGCTAGGAGCCGATGACTTTGGCTCCGACGCCTTCGACCCCTTCGAAGACTTGGATGCCTGGTCTGAAGCATCCAGAGCCTCCTGGAAAGAGGGTTTCAACAATCCTCTATCCATCAGTTTCCTGCGCCTATCTGTCATGACCCTCCCACTAAAAGAGTGACAAATAGAACAGTCCTCTTGTAAGTGGAGAGGGCCAAGACAGTAGACACAGGAACTGTGGTTGTCTGTGACCGACATCTTTTGGCCACACTGACAACGTTTGAAGCCAGATTTTATTTTCTCAGACATAATGACAAGAGAAAGAGACAGTCCAGTCCAGTAAGTCAATCCAGTAACAATGTCAAATCCGGTATTTGAAAGTCCGATTGTCACTTGCTTAAGAAAAGCAAGACTACAACAAATTTTTAGTCAAAAGTGATCCAAGTAGGGGTGGTAGGCCCCGAAACACTCTATACCAGTTAGTTAACTAAGTTAAACTAATCTAAGGTACCGAGAATTCTACTCCACTCACACACCGTACTCTAACTTTAAATGACTAGATTTTAAAGAAGTTTTTGGAAATTTAACCAGAATAGATAAAATCTTATCTGTAAAAAGCCTCGAGCTAGCCTCCAGCGATGCGTATGCAGCAGCGGCAAACTAGATCTGAGGTAAAGGCAGAGGGGGATTGTGGGTATTAGATGTCCTCGAGCTTCTTCTCGATGCAGAGCTTGCAGTCGGCCGGCACGGAGCCGAGGATCGGCTCCGAACCCATGTGTAAGAACAAAGGCGAGATTGAACACTCTCACATGAAGTGTTAGTGGCAAAATTGGAGATTTTATTGTAGCATGCTTCAAGTTTTGCAAGTTCTGTTTTACAAAAGTTTGTTAAGATTGGGACTGCATATAGGAGTGTTGATAGTAGGTGTATCCTAGCAACTGTAGTTCTTGTATTATTTGTTAGAAATTATTTATTTCTATATAGGAGGCCAAGTTTTTTGTGAATTTTTTTGGTGGTTTGGTCTATATGGAGATCAAATTTCAGGGGCTGTCTATTGTAACCCCAAGCAGTTTGGTATGGGCAGTTGGAGTGACCATGGTTTTGTTTTTAGAGAAGATGTGGAAGTTAGTAGGAGGAGAAGTGATTCTAGAGGGGTGGAAGAGCAGAAGGTTTGTTTTATTGGGATTTAGTATAAGTTGGGAGCTGTTTAGCCAGATTTCTACTGATAAAAAAGGAGTCTTGAGTAATGGTTTGAAGTTCATTGAGGGAAGAGGCAGAGCAGATCAAAGCGGAGTTGTCAGCATATTGAATCACGCTGCCATGGAGAGTGGTGGAGTGAAGCTGATTGGTAAAGACAGAGAATAGAAGCGGTCCAAGGATGGAACCTTGTGGGACCCCTAAAGTGACAGGGAGGAGGGGTGAGAGGGATTGTTACCAATGGACTGCTTGCTGACAGTCTGTTAGGTAGCTCTGAAACCAAGTAACAGCAGTATCATTGAGGTTATAGGAGGAGAGGACTAAAATGAGTTTACTATGGTTTACCATGTCAAAGGCCTTTGACAGGTCAAGAAATATGGCTGATACAAACTGGGAGTTGTTTCTGTGATGGTTAACTATATTTGTAAAGGACAGCAGGGCTGTTGCGGTATTATGTGCAAGACGAAAACCGTGTTGGGTATGGAATAGGAGATTGTGAGACAGGAGGTATTCCATGAGTTGGGAGTGTACAACTCTTTCCATAATTTTAGATAGGGGTGAAAGAATGGCAATGGGGCGATAGTAAGTTCGTGAGAGCTACCCCCTTGTGAAGTAGCAAGATGTGAGAGATTTTCCAGATAGTGGGCACATACGCTTCTGTTATTGATCTGTTTATGAGCAAGGCTATTAGGTAGGCGATAGCTTCTGCTGAAACCACAAAGCCAGCAGCAGGGTAGAAGAAAAACGAGCAACTGCTTAGTATTCAGACAGGTAAGATAATATTGTTTGTAAGCCTGTCCGATGCAACTCCTAGTTAGTATAAGCTACATCACACTGAAATATTATAGAAGTTGTATTGGCTGGTTTAAATGGAGATATATATTTTTTTCAGTTGCAAAATTGGGGTCCAAGAGAAAGAAAATTAGCATCTTTGAGAGTATCAACACAGAAGACCAATTTTAAGATGTTTTAACTGTGGGAAAGGATTTCAAAGATGGCTTCAAGACAGTTATGCTTAGATCACAGATGGACAGACAAAAAGACAGACAGACTTTAACTGATGCATATACCAGCCCTTTGTCAAAAAAGTTTATCACAGTACTCATAGTATACTTTACTGAGGCTGAGTTAGGCTAAATACCACAAACTGCAAGTCATGCAGAAAATATCTTCCATTTTGTCAGGTAAGATTTCCTAATAGCCAGATTTCTGACCTCCTGTAGTATACTGCAGTACTTTAGGTGGAAATGAGCCCCAGCATGAGATCAGTTTCTTGGCTTCCACACTGAGGTTTTTGAGACTGAGATGTATCAGGCTCCTTTCCTGCTGGAATCAATAATATACAAGGGTTAGGTATAATGTGTGGTTCCTCCTTGCTTAGTTGGACTAGTTGGAAGAACCTGGGCTGACTTGGCCAAAAGGAAGCTATTACAATGAAGTCTGCTTTGCTTTCTCTTGCATTGATTAAAACTATGAGGAGGAGGGAACATTGGAGAAATGCATACATCAACCCCCTATTCCAGTAAAAATAAAGGCTCTTAATGCCCACGTTTCTTTTCATGAGTACATGGAACAGATTTTCATGAGCTAATCCCTCAGACATTAACAAAACAGATCTATCTCTGGAGACCTGCAGAGTAGAACTAAGGTTGTGAAACATCTATGGGTCAAACTTTCACTCATGTTGGTTGGAAGATTATCTGCTTACTTGATTTACTTATCTGCTTAGTTGATCTACAAGGGTGTTCTGGGTGGTTTACCTTTGAATGTTCAATGGCGACATCTTTGAAACTGTTGCCGTGAACTGCAAACCATAAAATTCTGAAACTGCGAAAACCAAAGTGCCAAATTCCAAAATCTCACCCCCTTTTTGACTCATGGTAGAGCTTGTTTTGGTAGTGGAGTGATCGGTAATGTCAAAATTCAATGTTTGTTTGACATTTCAGGAAGTCGGCGCTTCGGTTTTCCTGTAAACAGTTTGCGGATGTGCACATTCGACGAATGTGCTTTCACACATTCAAAGGTAAACTGTTCTGGGGTGTGGGAATGTAGATGTCCTGTAGGTGTACATTTTAATGGACAGCCAAATTTCATGCCATTGTGGCTAGTCTGCACAGACTGTAACAATGCATCCTCTCTGCTTCTTCTCCACATGGCAATAATATTGTCTGTTGTTCCCAATCTATCTTAAAAACCTGATGTGCTTATAACAGGCAGATATCTCTTTTTTCAATTATTTGGATTTGTCCTAGTTGCTCTGTCTCTCATGGGTCCTCAGGACTACTGACTACTGTGTGAGGTCCTTAAGCAAAGCTTGATGCATCTGTGGTCAGGGTTTGGCTTCATAGGAGGTAACAAAAAGGATTTCTACCCTGACTAATATCTGGACTGCCCACCATCTGAACTCCTTCTGGATGACAAGAATGATTCCTAAATCTTTTCAAGTGAATGAAGGTGTTGCTGTCATAAACTCCTCAGGTACCACAGAATTTCCCTTTGGCACAGTGTTATATTATTTTGAAAACCTTGTCTGTGCTATAAACAGGATCTGCTGGAGAGATAGGTATGTATCCTAGAGACTATTCCTTCTCTGGAACAGGCTCCCTATCCCTGTAAAGCGGAGATCCTCCCTAACCCAGTTCAAATGTAACGTGGACAACTGTACCGGAAACAGGAAATTCATCCCTTGTTTAGCATCTATATCTCTAATGGACAATGTCAGACTGTAAATGGCTCATCTCTCAGGCCCCTGCTTACACTTATCAAGGGTACCAGACATTGTCAGAGATTTGGGATGTATAGCTAGGCTGAAAAAAAGCCCTTGTGGTTGTTAGCCTCATACACACCTATGACCCTATGGAAGCTTAAAAGAACCTGAGTGCTTTTGGGGTTGCCACTTATAGTCACACATGTCCTTTCTGCTGTCTTTAAAAAGAAGGAGTTCAGGACACTTAACTTTTCCTAGTAAACAGTTGGTTTACATGGAATTTGTGGACTGCCCCAAGAAAAGTTGTCCAGTTGGGAAGGAATAAGACTTGAATTCACGTAAATTATGGAGATGCCCAGGATGGACAGGCATGAATTAGTCTAGTCTAGGGCCATTTCAATAACGTTTGGAGTGATGGTCTGACTTGGGCAGTAATTCACAGCTAAGCATGTGGTAACTATAATAGGAGCAGTGGGAAGGCCAAAAGGCAAGGATGTAAACTGAAGGTGCTGAGTCAGTACAAAGAAAAAAGAATAACAAAAAATGGAGCCACCATTTGTGCTCCTTCTAGTCATGAATAAAAAGACATGCATTTTTCATATCCAAGGTGACCATGAGGACATCTGACAACAGCAAGGGAAGCAGAGTAAATATTCTGACCTTTATGATCATTAATTTATTTCATTTGGAGAAGTCCCAAATATGTTTCGAAGGTCCATATTTCCTGGAAACCATTAACAGCCTTGAATATAACTCTGTCTTTTCTTCTTCATAGGGACAATTTCTATCACATCTAAAGAAATTAACTAATCTAATAAAGGATCTGCCAAGATAACTTGATGAGGAGGAAAGATAGGCATTCTCATGAAGGATCAAAAAGCCCTGAATTTGATTTTGCATATGGAAGCCACAAAAAGGTCTGGGGTCATTTTAACAGATCGTTTCTTAAAAAAATAACTCTTCTTCCTAGATTTTTGGGGGTGGGAAAGGGGGATGGACACAGCTACTAGGATTAGACAGTAAAAACTGGGAGACACCCTCTTGGCTAGAAGAGGTGACGTTACCCTACCTCTGCCCTGATGCCTGCCTCAACCCTTGTCTTCCCTACACTGACCTTTTCGAAGGTCTTCCTTTGTCTCAGCAGCTCTGACCCTGTTTCCTGTAAAAGGGATAATGCTTGCATGGAAAATTGCTGCTGTACATTGGAAAAGGAAACTGGAGGGGCATTTTTGCTGTTCACTCAGCATTTCCTTTTTCCTTCAACCTTTTGAGGACTTCTTGAGATGAAAGCCAAGGCAGCAGGATTCTACCTAAAGTAGCATTTAAAAGCTGTCCTTCAATAAACATCTTGTAAAGGACAGATTGTCATCCATTCATGCCTCTTAATAAGTGTACGAGAAGCAGTAACTCTGGTGCAGTTACTAGATGAGTCATGCCACACAACTGCATGTTTACTGACTGTTATTGCAGTATGGGAAAGTACAGCCATATGTTGATGAAGTACATTTTATGGACTCCTTTCTGGGCAAGAGTAGGTACCATGGGTATCACGCATATGCAGGCAGAGCTCTGGGATGGGGCTCTACATAATATTTCTCAGTTTAGGTCATGTCTCCTTGGGTTCAGAAAGGAGAACAATATTCAAACAAAAAGGTGAACAATGGCTCTCAAGGACTGAAACTGGCAGACAATTTGGAACCAGGTAGTTATTCCTTCGGTCCAGGACCTGAATCACTGTGTGAATGACAGACCATAACAGTTGCTAGGCTACATTTCCCAGATGGAGAACCAAATGTATGGGGCATTAGAGTGATCCTTGCTGTGAGATCATTAGAGCTTGGCAAACTTAGTCATACAAATAAATACCTCTTAATTACCAGATTTTTGCAGAATATTCAGATTTTTTCTCATACCTTTGCTCTGTTCCTCATACAATGTGTGGTTTTCTGGCAAGTAAATAATGACATTCATTTGAGTTTCAGACTTTATATCCTTCAGAAAATGCCTGCTAACATAAAGCCTGTTATTCTAGTAACTTTTTAAGTTAAAAAGATCAATATTTAAAAGATGTTACTAGTTTTGGGCCTTTGTTCCACCATTATTTTAGCCTTTGTCCAAACTTTTGCACAAAGAGGTTGAGAGGTATGGTTGTGAGGGACTGAGGAACCAGTGTCAGATGGTTTGAGTGAACCTATGGGCTAGCAGATGCTGCCAGAACTATTTCCCCCAAAGCTTAAAACAGGTGGCTGAAAGTGTAACAGAACACTGCCTCTACATTTATCAGCCTTTTCTTAGTGATAAATCAGCGCAGCAAGGACAGCAGGTTTGGTTTTGTAACTGTAATACAACAGGCTGGTTCTGTGCTGAAGTACTGTTTATTTTAAACTGAACTATTATACGGTGTTCATATGATGCTCAATAAAATAACAATTGCTTGCTGGGCACTCATCACTCTACTGTATGAGTTAAGGATACAGCCATGCCATGCACACTAAAGAGGGTGTTATAGTCCACATTAAAGAGGAAACTATAATAATATAGGAGCAGGAACGCTAAGACTATTTACCTGAAAAATAGAAAGGTCACAAAATATTAGGTTGCTGAACCTAACTGTATAAAGTGTTGAGAACAAGGAAAGACATCAAGAGGAATAGCATACCTCACAAATATGCACCTGAACAGGACATAGTAAGTGTGGGTGGACAACAAGAAATTTTAGTTATGGTCAGATATGGTAGAGATCATTTTGAGTTGTAGGGGGAATGGGATTCCAAAACAATATTCATAAATATTCTTTTTAACAAAAAAGGTAAAAGTAAAAGCTTCTGAATCAGTCAGCCACATTCACGCTATGACAAAATATCCACTAAGTACAAGTATGGTACGACACATAAGAGGTTAGTCAGAAAAGTAATGCAGAGTGTTCTACTAGGATGGGTGTTTTTGGCATCATTACCTTCTGTATGGATTCTTATCTGAAATATGGCAGAAGAATACATTACCTGTTCAGCTACTCTGTAGACTTCAGTCTTTTTGCTACAGTCACATACATAAGCATATACCCTTTCAGCTCCATTCTCTTTGACCAGCCGAGCAGTCTCCCTGTTTCCATCTTGGTTGACATCCCAAAGCACTAGGGTAGCACCAAGTCGAGCAAACCGTATAGCCACTAGTCTCCCAATGCCACTTCCTGCTCCTGTAATGAGAACAATCTCACCAGCCACACTCTTCCTACGGACAGGAATAAACAGCAGGACAAAGGCCTCCATAAAGTAATAAAGGCTTAAACCTATCACTGCCAAAGTCTCTATTATGAAGTTCATCTTCCTGAGGCTTTGTTGTTTACCTGGAATAAAAACAAGTATTATAAATGATGAGTAGAACAGAACTACACTGAGCTTTTCTTCTTAACAACTTATATAAACAAAGAGTAAATAAAGAGTTAAAAAGAACAAACAATCATTTTAACTTTTTTGTGCAACGCTTACTTAAGAAAGTATGTTTCTGGGACTAGGACAAAAAAAGGACTTTATAATGTGCGCTGGACTAGATGTCACATAATTTTCCTTAAGAACCATGTATTCCTACGGTTTCAGGAAACAAAAATACCTTAACAATCGCACAACATACACCACAAAGTACAACTGTGTAGGTAACTTACCAAAACAGTAGATATTCAAACAGATCACTACTACAATATTTTTAACATCTAAGACTTTTCTCACAGAAGTCTCCTCCATCTGGCCAGCCTTCTAAAGCTCAGGATCCTTCCTCCACAAGCTGTACCTGTCTGGCCTAGACACTGCTGCAGTATTCTTAACATCTGTGATAATTCTCTGAGACTGGTTAAAGTGGACACAGGGAGGGGGAATATGATCCAAATGTACACTGTCATAAAGGGTAGCCTTAGCAAATCCACCTCTTGCTCTAGACGTAACATCAAGTTAGTAATATTTAGTGGAGATGTGTTATAAGGGCCAAGTGGCTACTTCTAGAATGGTTTTAGACCGAACCTCTTGCAAGAAAGCCCCAAAGCAACTACCACTGGCACTGTAGGCTTTAACTACGCCTGGTAGCCTCTTGCCATGACTTGTACTTCAGAAAAAAATGCATTGCAGAGCCATTTCTAAATTGTTTTGAGAATGATAAACACATTTTCTTCACATTGAAAGCCACAAAGAATTGGTCAGATTTTTTCAGGTATTTTGCATTTTTTTAGCAGAACCTGAGTTGCCTATAATATCTAACAAATGAAGACTTTTTTCAAATTCTCACTTTTGAGAGTTTCTTAATAGTATAATTAAGAGAGAATTCAGAAACCGCAGTTAGCATGAAAGAATGACCGGCACATGGGCTTACTCTGCCCTTATGAAATCACAAAACAAAAAAGGAAGAATGCACAGAAGGGTAATGGCCTGTAACTGAAACTCTTCTAGTTAACATTAATGTTACTAGCTACAGGTTAAAATTTTCAAACTAAAATTAGCAGCTGGCTCAAAGGGAGGAAGAGTTAGCCTTTCTACTACATAGTTAAGTCCAAAGAAGCAGCCACTCTTTTTCTTGGTGGTTTAACTCCCTTGAAAACAGTTTGACCTGATTATCATTAGATTAAAATGGATGTGGTTGCAAGGAGGCAGAAATAGCTGGAAGATATACATTGATAAAGTGCAGGATAAGCCAGACCTAAGCAAATCAAAGAAGTAATGAAAGAGCAGGACACCCCTGCTGAACTGGAGCCCCGTCCTTGGTTTTAGCACCAGACAGATAACCCTTTTCACTTGGATATATAAGATCTTTTGGTGTTAGGTTTCCTAGCCTCTCTAAAACTTCACAGTACATTCTAAGAGAGATGGTGCCTGAAAGGAATTTGAAATCTCATTATCCATGCTGTGAGCTTCATGGTCTATAGGTTGGGATTAATCAGCAGACCTCTTGTCCTGACAAAGTAAGTCCAACGAGTCAGAAAAAGACTAGTAATGACCTCACAACAGCACACCAATGTTGTCTTGGCCAAAATGTGCTTCAGCAGAAGCAGTATCCTCTTCTTGTCATTTCTTATCTTTTGAAGCACTTTGGAAATAAGAGGAAAGGGTGGAAGGGCTTACAGAAACTTCCCCCTCCAAGTTACTGAAATGGTATCTGTTGCCTTTGCAGAGTTCTGATGCAAAACATACTGAATTGCCTGTTTTGCATTTAAGTAAACAAGTCTGTTTGAGGAGCTCTGAAATGATAAATAAGATGTAGGAAGTCCTGTCTTTTTAACATCCATTCATGAGAGTCTGTCCTGGACTTGTTAGAGAATTTGCCACTGTGTTTAGATGGAGGGAATGCACACTACTTGCAGAAAGAGACCATGTTGAATGGTCCCTTCTAAACTGGCTAATCTGCAAAGGGTGTAAGGTGTTGCCCTGCCTTGTTTGTTTATGTACTACACAACTGCAAAAGGAGTAAGAAGTTGTCCTGCCGTGTTTGTTTATGTGCTACACAACTGTGGTACTGTCTGTCACAACTTGATGAGTACCTGCTGTCCACAGCTGGTGAAGAGCTTTGAGACCATTGATTAAAGCCATTGTATCCTTTATACTGATATGACTTTTCTTGTTCAAGTTGCTCCATACACCTCAAATCTTGGTTTCTAGGGAGCAAGCTCCCCATGCAAAGTCTGAGGCATCTGTCACACTGTTATATACTGGCACAGGTTGTACAAGGGGACTCTCAGATTGGAGTCTATCAGTTTGTCCCACCAGAGTAAGTCCTGAACTAGACAAGGAATGATTGCAGTTTGCTGACTGAGATTATTCTGGTGCTGAGATACCACTGAAATGTCTGCATTTGAAGCAAGGCAAGACAAACAATGAGAATATCTAAAGCCATGAATCCTGAGGCTTTTAAAAGTTATCTGGTTTAGGCACTTCTGGTTTCCTAGATTTAGGAAGTATGCTACTATTTTGTCTGGTGGAAGAAAGAATATCTGTAATTTCATGTCTGCCAGGCAGCCTATGAAAACCTTGCCGGAGGAAGGGATTAGAGAAAATTTCTTTAGGTTGACAGTGAATCCTACATTCTGAAGAAGGTTCATGGTGAACTTCAAAGTCTTTAAAATCTCTGAAGTGGATGTACTCTAAAATACAGAACTGTCTAAATAATAATAGATATGAATTCCTTGGAGCCTACAAAAGACTATAACTGGATTCAGGCACTTTGTGAAAGGTGCTGTAGAAAGCCCAAACCACAAAAAAATAAACGGATAGTGCAGGCTCAAGACGGAGAACCTTAAACACATTATGTGCCAGTTTTGGATAACAATGTGTAAATAATCATAATTTAAACCAGAGTAACCAACACATTTTTAAACACGTTTACTGAAGTATCCCTTAAGACATAAGCAGACATACATTTACATAAAATAAAACAAACCTTGTTAACATGTTCACAACTTTATACATTGCACACATTCTTTTATACTGTTCTCATCAATCAATCCAACATTACATGAACTACTCAATTCCTGCTTTCCCTTAAACCTCACTCCCCCTCCCAATCATTATTCTGCATGTACTTTTTCCACAATTTACATTTTATCTACGGAATTTGCTTCTATCCCTTTCTAAAGATCCCACTTCCAGTTCTTTTATCTCAGTTACAATATTCACTACTTCAAATACAGCTGGTTTGGAATCTGATTTCCATTTTCTAGTAACTGCTTTTTTTGGCAGCCACCAAAATTAAATTTAGCAAGACCTTACTATGTCTAGGCGATTCAGATCTGGTATCCCAGCTAAAAAAATAAAATCTTTTGATAACACCCATTTGTTCACCCAATATTTCTGACAGAGTACTGTGCAGGGAATTTTTAAAATCTGCCAACTCATTACAGCCCCAGTACATATGTTCCCAGTTAAATATTTCTTTCCCATCACACCTCCAGCATTTGTCATCTACCTGAGTAAAAATTATTTGAAGTCTGCTTGGGGTATACAAATACCTAAACAAATGCTTCCAAGCAAAATTCCTAAATCTTCTAGACTTTATTTCATACACCAACAGAATATTTGAGTGCATAAGTGCTTGAAAGGTAGGCATTTTAAAGTGAGGAACTTGCAAAAAATGTGTTAGAATCAGCTTCCAGTCTGCTTCTTTTCTGGGAACTAGATAAATCCCTTCCGTAGGTATGGAGTCCCTTCTATCATTCCTACTAGAAGAAACTTTGAAATAAAAGTGGGCAAAAGATGTTCCTGATCTTTGGGAACCTGAGGTATGCCTGGTCTGTCCCAGTGAAGTCTGTAACCTCTTCTTATGATGCTTAATATCCAGAAATCTGGATAGATTGTTTTCTATAACATGAATCAAATAGAAAGTCTGCAAGCAATTACAGGGGAAGGAGATAAATGGTTGGGGTGGGTTAAAAGAAGAAGAAGAAGAAACAAAAAGGGAATAGGAGGCTGGAGAGCTATAGTTAGGGCTGATCTCTATTATTGCTGGAGCCCTAGAACCCACTCGGCTTGGTCTTATAGTCTCCTTGCCATTTTTTTTCTTAAGTTGGCCTTTGCCTGATTTTTAATGCTTAAATTTGCATTGCTTTCTAAAGAAATTTACCTTCTTTTGCAGGGTGAAGGTACTTGCATGAATCTTGTACCTTGCAAAATCTGACAGAAATTTTAGGATCTGAAGGCTGAGAAACACAAGTAAGAAAATCTGCTAAAAAAGGCATCCTCTGAGCCTCTAAGCATTGCTGAGAAGTACTGGAAATGTGAACCACATCAACTGTTGAAAATGAAGAAGTTTTGATCACTTGGGATCTTCCAATACCAATAGTAAGGGCAAGAAAACCCAGCATAGTAGTGAAATAAAAGAAAACAAAAGTATGAATCGTTAAAACAGCCACACCTAACAATTGCAGTGTCCTATGTACTGAGAGAAACAAAGTCATACAATACCAGGATATACAAGCAGAAACTAGTGCAATATGGGAATAAGACACCCAGATAGGGCTAATAGTGGTAAGCAACACAGCTAATAAAAAAGACATTTTCCAGCTTACTTACATATCAACTGTAGCAGGAGCCAAACATCAAGGATTGAAGCACTACTAATTTCACAAACTCAGACTTGTGCCCAGACTCACAAGTTGGGTCCATTCCTGTCATCATGGTATTAGAAAACGAAAACATTTGGAGAAATTCAAAAAAAAAAGAGCAAAACAAAGAAAATACTGCTTACTAAGTAAAACCTTCAGTCTTAATTGTTGTACATAGCTGGCAGAAAATTATAGAGGGGCTGATAAAGTCTGACCAACCAAAGCTATTGTGTCATACAGTTAAACTGTAGTATAAAAAATGTTTCACAACAGGATTGTTGGCACAGTGGAATGCTACTCGGTGGAACTGCCTCACAGTACTTGGATTTCTAGTTTGGTTATCAGCTGGTGCGTCCTCTGAATGGGGGCTGCATGTTATCCACATCTGCATTTCTTCCTGCTGTTCTGGTTTCCTCCTGCATCTCAAAGATATGACATACATTAACTGAAAATCCTCCAGCTTGCAGACAGATGTATATGCCACTTGGAGATGACTGAATATGCATTCTGTGACAAACTGGTTTAATGTGTACCACACAGGAAAAAGGTTCAGCAAGCAATACCATGTAGCCAGTGACCACACAGTGCAATAAATTAAACTGTTTATGTGGAGTCTGCATGTCCTCCCCGCGGTTGGGTGGGTGTTCGAAAGAGATGTGTAAATGGGCGTGCCTTTGCTGAAGGTTGAACGTCGAGCTGGCACCTCAGCATTCATGAAAATCTACTGCCAATCATTAGTGGACCGGAGTACCGCTGTGGCGACCCCTAACCGGGAAAAGCCGAAAGACAACAACAACAACTCTCTCTGATGTCTCATCAGAATTGCCTTCAAGGAGTATAAACAAACTGGTTTAATGTCTGGGATTAATTTCTCTACCTTGTGCCTACTGAGTATCAAATAGGTTCTGGTTTTCCTGTGGCAGTGTACTGAATAAAGCAGGTAACTACAACAAATAAATTAATACAAATCTTAGAGAGTTTAAAACTAAAATCACAACTTTATCAAACCTATGTTGTCAAAATAAAAAAGAAAAAAAATCATGCCCTTAGATCTTCATGATTCATGTCTAGCCACTTCAAAGTTAGGACTGGTCACTTCCAGCAGCTGTCCTTACCAGCACCTATTGGGTTTTCCCAACTCAGTCTTCTCCCCTCCCACCCACAATGCACTGTGCTTTCCTCACTCTTCAGACTGAGTTTGCTCACAATGCTGCATATTTTGAATTAAGTCCTAGACAACAACCGACACAAATACTAACATCATGAAGGCCTCAGGAATGGCTATCTAGGTCTCTTTGAAGGGGTGTATTAAGAATAAGAAGGATGCTGGGTCATGATACTGAAGTAGACACATGGATTACGAAGATCTAATATCATGCTAAGTACAACGTTCGGAAATTACACAATCCTATTTGCCCACTTCACAGATAAGACAAAGTCCCCACCTATAAGTCTTGGGTGTATTAATGATAAAATACTATGAAGAATGGTGCCTTCAAACACAGACCTTTATTTAGAGGTCAAAGGCAGCCTACAGTGTCTTGCAAAAGTGTGTAGTGAAACCCATGCTGTAGCAGTATCATATCATCTGGAGAATAATTCCTGTTAAAGGTCAGTGAAGTGGAGATAGTCCTTGTGGAATGAGCTTTTGGTTCACAAGTTTATAGGTACTGTATGTACTATACTAATGACCACAAGGGCCTTTTTAAGCCAAAAGGAAAAATGCGGTTGAGGATGCATTGAATGATGCAGTCCAAATCTCTGACAAGTTTTGGAAACTTTGTTAAATGTAAGCAGGGGCTTGGGAGATGAAACATTTATAAGTAGGGGCCTAGGAGACGAATCATTTACAGGCTGCCTATGTCCATTAAGGCATAGGTGCCAAAACAGGATTGAATTTCCTGTTCCCCATCCTGTTGTACAAGTTACACCTGAATTGGGTTAGGGAGGGACTCTGCTTCACATGGATGGGAAGCCTGTTCCAGAGAAGGGGTAGTCTCTAGGATAAATACCTGTCTCTCCAGCAGGTTCTACTTATATTACTGGCAAGGTTTAAGTCTTTAGAATGGGTAATTCTGGTGCTGTTTGTTTTGTAGATATGCAGGAGGTCCATCAGGATGTGGTCTGACAATGCCTTGTATGTCAGGCATAGATTTCCCTTCAAAAACCTGTAGGAGACAGAATACAGGGAAAGAGCTTTGAAGTTGGCTGCATAAGACAGGTTGCTTACACCCTGTACTCTTTTAGTGATTAATTTCTGTGGAAATTCCAACTGTTGGATATGCCTGGTCAGGTACATGACAACGGGGCACTGAACTCAATGATAGGTCTGATGAATATTGAATACAGTGGAACAATGACCTCCTTGGACCTAGATACTAAACCTTTGTTTATAAGCTGCATAACACAAAATGATTTCCTCACTCTTGTAGACACGTGGTGGTTAAAGGCTAGATTACTGTCTACGTGTGTTCCCAAGTCCCTAACTACTGGGTTGACTTTTAGTGTGTTGTTAATATGATAGCTACCAGTGGTGAATGACATCCCAGAAGATACTTTTATGCATTTCTTGGCATTCATTTTTTTTCCATGGCTCTGACATAAGTTATTTGTCTGTGTCAGCCCATCTTGGAGAACATTATTGTTGGTGGGAGATCCTATGACTGCTCTTAATTTGCAGTTATCTACAAATTTGGTCAGCCAGAGGCCCTTGACATTTGCCTTGACTTCACTGAAGTATACCTAATCCCTGAGAGACTCCGCTTATGACTAGCCTCTTTGTAAAGATGGACTCCTCAAGGATAACTTCCTGGGTCTTGTGTGTGAGCCAGCTGGCTATTCACCAGGTAACATAAGGGTGTATACCTAACCTCTTGAGCTTATCAACAATTCTTGAGTGTGGTGTTGTTTCAAATGCTTTGGCCACATCAAGATAGGCAGTGTGAACCATTTTGCCCTCATCCATTGTTGAAGTCCACAAGGCTGAGTAGGCATGATCTGTCCTTGACAAAACCAAACTGGGTTGAAACCATTATTTGGAGGTTTCCTATACCATTACTGATCATTTCCATGATATTCTTTTCATGGCTTTTCATATGAGACTAGTGTGACTTATGGGTCTGTAGTTTCCAGAGTCTGTAGATGGCGCATCTTTGTGCAGAGGGAAGACTGTTGCTGTTCTCCATTTGTGAAGTATGACACCTGTTTGGGGGTACAGTTAAACAGCAATTCCAGATGGTCTGATAGGTCATGTTTCATGCTAGTCAGAAAACATCCTGGGATACTGCCTGGGCCTATCGATGCAGTGTTCTTGGCCTTAGAAAGAGAGTATTATGATAATAGGGTGTTTTATTTGAAGGTACTTCCTAAGAGGAGGTTGAGGTGGAGACAGGGGTAAAGTTATAGCTGAATGTGTCTGCCAGTAGGTTTGCTCTACATTCTGGCTCAGTATAGATGGCTCCATTTACAATCATCTCTGTACACAATTGTGTATTGCCTTTGAGGTTGCAGACATAGATAAAGAATGTCTTGTGGTTGTCTTTGGCCAAGGAGGCCAAATTTACCTCAGATTTGGCTTTGGTGGTCTTTATTTGTCCCCTGAGTTGTTTTGTTTAGTTTGATGAGAGTGCTTTTATCTTGTTGAGTGCTACACCTCCTAATTTTTGCTATGATTTTCTTCCTTCTGTTATACAGCCGATGGTGTTATGATTCCACCAAGGTGACTTGCTTTTTGAGTTAGTTCTGTACTTCTTTCTGGTAGGTACAGCTGTCTCTATGCAACTATTAACATGCTTGTTTTATAGAGTTTCTGTGAACAGTTCCACATAGGCAGCAGTGTTATCAAAGTTCATGAGGGCTTGAGATTTTGCCAAGTTATCACTTAATAGTAGGAAACTAGCCTTAGAGTAGTTCCTAAAAATTCAAAGGTTAACTGGAGCTCGGGATTTTATTTTAACTTTAAAGTAGACCATTATGTGGTCTGACCTTACTAGAGAATAAATTACACAAAGGGGTATGCAGCACTCTCCCATATTAGTGAGGACCACATCCAGTATGTTTGCGCCCCTAGTCAGTGTACTGACAAACTGATCGAGTGAGTTTGTGTTTACAAAATCCAGTAACCTCTGTGCCTTCACATTTGGTGTCACATATGATTCCCAGTCATACCTCTCAACCTCTTAGTGCAAGAAATCTGGACAAAGCCTGACAAAATGGGGGGAACAAAGGCCCCAAAAAGGGACAGATTTTAAATATTGCTCTTATAAACTTAGAAAGTTGCTACAGTAACAAGATTTGTGTTAGCATACATTTTCTGAAGGATCTGAAGTCTGAAATTCAAATGTATGTCATTATTTAGGGAGTTAAGTCCTCAGATCATCCCAGTGATTTGCCAGAAAACTACAAATTTTATGAGGAAAAGCCCAAAAATATTAGGCAAAAATCTGGACATTCTGTGAGAAATCTGTACAGTTGAGAGGTATCCCAGTTAATAGTACAACCTTGTTATTACTTATAAAAGAAGGAATTTCAATCAGGTAGCCACCTAGATAGAGCAGCCTTGGACACCTTTGGGCCTAATGTAGTTGAAGTATAGGACAGGAAAAGCAAATAATCTTGTCTTTGATCTTTAGTTTTGTCAAGACAGAATCTGAGTTGTCTGCATTTATCTAAGGAATGTAATTTATATTTCCTTTGGGGTAAAACTGGGGACAAAACACTGGAATACTGATAGGAAGACTGAGGTTTAAACCTGAAGTAACCTAGGGCTGGAATACTCCTCAGGTGGACCCTGTCCTTGTGAAAAAATAGGTATGGGGAGTAGCAAGATAGCAAGATACAGTTTGTAGTTCAAAAATCCTCTGAGGTAACTTCCACCAAAAATGTTTTCCAAGATAGGAACAGGAAATTTCCACAGCTGCTGGTTCAGAATGAGGGAGTGTCAATATCTCTACCATAAAATTTAGATCCTAGTTGGGAAATGGCTATCTGAAGTGTAATTTAACTAAAAATGCAC
Source organism: Protopterus annectens (assembly GCF_019279795.1). Classification (NCBI taxonomy): domain Eukaryota; kingdom Metazoa; phylum Chordata; order Ceratodontiformes; family Protopteridae; genus Protopterus; species Protopterus annectens. The sequence continues at coordinate 1,517,108,950 of NC_056731.1, read as the reverse complement.
CTCAAGGAGAAGAATTTATAGACCTTCACTGATGCTGCTGGTGAAAAGTTGAGGCCCTTGCTGGAAATAAAAGATAGCTGATACAAGCACCTTCAAAGTAGAGTAGCTGAATACATTATCGAATATATAAGTTAAGAATTGCATAATGGCAAGAACCGGAGCTGTAAAGGGATTGCCTCCCTCTTTAGATGGATTACAATCAATATTTCAACCATACTAGGTGGGTAAACGGGATCCCTGACCATTAATGGAATGCCGCCCCCCCAGAAGTTATGAACTTGCCTTAACTCAATATCCTTTTCATTCAAATCCATCCATTAAGACTGTCTGGTACCAAGACATTTGTCGGATCCAATCAGACCATTAGCCAGTGCTGCTAACCTCAAGCTCCCTGAGACTTTTCCCCATAATCCCATGTGCCATTCTTTACCTCAGATTGAGTTTGCTGGCCTAGTACCTTTAATGCTGGAAGACAGTCTGAAAAGTGTCAGGAGGGAGAAAAACAGCTCAGTATAAAATCATACACGAAAGTGCCAATTTGGTAGGGTGAATGAGGGGAGGAATGTTGTATCGGATAGACTTGGATTAAAAGGATCTAGCATAATGGTAAGCATATAACTTTTGTATCCTATTTCATCCATCTGTCCAGTCTGACTGTGGAGAAAGAATTCCAAATTACCTGAGATCTCAGGTGGAATTGAGACAGGATACCTTTCAGAATCAAAGCTCTGAAGGAATCTCTGTTCCTAGAGGTGATGTCCAATTTATGCCAGTCTAAAACATGTGTGCAATATAGACCATGTTACTGTTGCACATATTTCATCTATGGAAGAATTTCTTTACAAGGCATTGGAGGCCAATGCACACCTCATGGAATCAGCTTTTGGTTTTGTGGCCAATAATTTGTTGCTGAAGGAATAAACAAAGGCAATGCAATCAGACAGCCATCTAGACAATGTTTCTTTAGGAATATTTGTACTTATTCCATTTGAAGCAAAGAATAATAACAGTTGAACACCTTTCCAAAATGGGTTTTGTTCTGCAGATGTACAATCTGAGCTGCCTGTTGATATCTGATGTGCCCAAGAGATACTCACCTCTAGTGGAATGAATAGGAAAAAAAGGCTGAAAGGTTTATAGTCGAAATGAGATTAGCTTCAGATGCTACTTTGAGAATGAGGGTTGGGATGGTTCCCAAGGAAACCCTTATGAAATACTGGGTACGATGAAACAGACAGAAAAATGTGAAATTATGAAATTTACACAACTGAAGTAATAACTATCAGAAATTGGGTTTTCCATGATAAAAGTTATAGGTTCACAGAAGAAACAGGCTCTAAAGGCGGTTTTGTTAAGGCTTCCAGTACTAGACTGAGGTCTCATGGAGGGGTGGGTTCTTTTATTGGTGGCTGCAGAACACCTACACCTTTGAGGAAGGCTCTGCAAAGTTTATGTGCAGTCAGGGAACTGTTCTGGAGTCTGGGGGTGAAAGTTTTAAATGGAGGTTTACTGGACCTTATTGGTGGAGTAACTGAAACCTGCATCACATTGACATGACAAAAATTGTAGCATATCTGCAAAGGAAGCCTAATATGGATCCAATCATTTATCTGTGGACCAAATGGAAAAGAAAATACATTTACATTTACAGATCTTTTAGGTATATTGTTTCAGAGAGACAGGAAAATTTAAGCCACCTTTTATGACAGAGTAGAGTGTTTGGCCATTTAAGGAATTGAAGAAAACATGCGTTTAGTTTTGAGACTGAGAAGGTTCGGGTGAGGCTGGCCAGATGGATGAGAAAGGAAATCCAGTAGTACATCTAGAAGCCATGGCAGCTTTGTCAAATGAGGCTTAAGCAAAGGAAACCAAATTTCCATGGGTAAGAAAAGAGCAATGTAAATTATCTCTTATTTGCAAATTGAAGCTTTCTATATAAACTTGGAGAATACACGGAGATGGAGAAAGGCATTGAGGAGTCTGGGAAAGCCACAGGTAGACTAGAACATCCAAGTGTGACTGCCCATCTGGAAGAATTAGGATTAAATAGCTACTGCACTTGGTGTTCTAAGGAGATGCAAAGAAGTCACAGCAAGGCAGATCCAGTGACTGAAAATCCTAAAGAAACACATTTGGATTGAGGGACTACTAGTGAGGTATTAGTATAGATCTGCTGAGTGTGTCTGCTAGCCAGATTGTTTTCCCCTTGTTGCAACAAGAAAGTGTCCTGAATTTAGCACCCACTGCCACACTCTCATGACCTTTCTGCAAAGGTTAGGATTTTGTTCCTCGCTGCTTGCTGATGTACCATACAACTGATATATTGTTTAACAGTATGGTTATCACCCTTGGAGGGGGTAGGCTCTAAAATTCCTACAACACTAGAAAAACTGCTCTCATCTCCAGGATGTCGATGTGAAGGTTGGTCTATGATTCATTCCATATGGATTGGACAATCTGCCACTCAATATGCCCCCTCTTCCAGAAAGGAGGCATCAGTGGTCACCTTTGGAGATGTGGCTTGTGTCACAAATGGTCATCCTATGTGAATAGGTGGAAATGCAGATCACAAGTTTAAATCATTGTCATCAAACCCCTTTTATCCATGTTTACACAGAAATAGGGTGTCACATCAACACTAGCCACTGTGACCAGATCACCTACAGCCAAAGTTTATTTATTTCTGTAAATCTGGGTTAGGAAAACTGAAGTTGAAGGATGGTCTGACTGTTGTGACCACTGAGAAGACAGCATCCACTGTAGAATCTTTCATGTGAAAATGTGTGTGTGTGTGTGTGCGCGCGTGTGTGTGTGTGTGTGTGTGTGTGTGTGTGTGTGTGTGTGTGTGTGTGTGTGTGTTTATGTGAGACAATGGCAATGGATGCCAGCATAAAACCTAGGGCTCTGTGAACCAGGATGCTACAGAGAATCAAATGTTTTGAGAGCACTTGAATAATACACTGGACTGATAGATGTCTATTGAAAGGAAGACATGCGAAGCATGTTTTTTTGTGTCCAAACAGCAGCCAATAAAAATGATTTCCTGTGAAGGCTATAATTGCTGATATCATGATCATTCTGAATGGGGCCTTTTTTTTCCCACAGAAATTATTGATGCTGAAATCCAGAAATGGAGTAAGGTCCTTGAACTTTTTTGGTACCAAAAAGAATATGGAATATATTTCTGATCCCATATGGTCTAGTGGGATCACCTAGATGGCTTTTTTTGTAGGAGGATGGAAACCACTCTTTTGGCCTCCTCTAGTTGTTGGGGGACATTGATTTGGCATTTTTGGGTAAAATGGCATGGTACAGTCAAAGGGCATGCTCTCTTACATCTATTTGTCCTATGTTATGGCCACTCACAAGCAGGGTGGAGAGAAAAAGTACAGTTTTGTACCTACCATAAATGTAGATGTTCGAAGATCCACATTGCTGCAGTCATAACCTGTGGGTAGTCCGCTGTCCTCGGTCGGCCCGAATACCAAAGTGTTAGGCTGGCGTCGGTCATGGTCGCTCAGATCTGGTACTAAAGCGCATGACCGACGCCATATCCTCAGTCTTTCTTGCCCCAGATGTCAGAAGGCCTTAAAAAGAAAGGCCATAGCCAAAAATAGAAAAATACCCAATCACCAAAATAGCAACAATAGATACACCACAAACCACACAGCCACCCCAAACTACAGAGGGAAGGAGGGAGGGAATTAGACTGCAGCAATGTGGATCTACGTACATCTACATTTATGGTAGGTACAAAACTGTACTACGTTCTTCATCTCACATTGCTGCAGTCATAACCTGTGGGTAGAATCCCAAAGCAAAGGTAAAGGGAGGTTGGTAAAATCAGATAGCATTAGGAGCTGTTAACATGCCCTGTAAAACTGCAGTGGCAAACCCAGCCCTAGATTTAGAATAAAGAGGAAGATGGTAATGTTTAGAAAAAGTGTGCACAGAACTCCAGGTAGCTGCCTCCAAAATATCTTTAGTAGCTACTCCCCTTAAAAAAGCAGTAGAAGTGGCAGTAGCCCTAGTGGAATGAGGTCTGATTCCAGCGGGAACCTCCTTACCATGATGAGAATAACAGAAAGCAATGCAATGCCCAATCCACTTAGAAATAGTTTGTTTTGAAACAGGTTTTCCTTGAGATCCCAAGGCAAAAGAAATGAATAACTGTTGGGACTGCCTGAACCCTTTAGTTCTGCTCAAATAGTAACGTAACTGCCTGTGAATGTCCAAAGAATGCAAAATTTTCTCACCTTATTTTGGGGATCAGCATAAAATGTAGGCAGATGAATAGATTGGTTTAAGGCCACATTAGAAACAACTTTAGGCATAAAAGTAGGATTAGTACGTAGTGAGACCCTATCCTTATGAAATATCAGGAAGGGTTCAACTGCCATTAGAGCCTGTAATTCAGATACCCTTCTAGCAGACGTAATGGCCAACAAAAAAGCAGTCTTCCAAGACAAAAACTTCAACTCTGAAGTAGCTGCAGGTTCAAAAGGAGGTAAAGTGAGCTTTTCCAACACAAAATTGAGATCCCAGGAAGGAGTAGGAGCTCTACGTGGGGGTCTTATGTTCTTTGCCCCTCTAAGAAATTGCTTGAACAAAGGGTGAGAGAATAATGGTGGGACACAGTCATAGTGAGTAGAAATGGCTGCAGCATGAACTTTTACAGAGGAGAAAGACAAACCCTTGTCTAATAATTCTGTAAGATACTGAAGTGAAACACTCAAATTAGGCACTGAAATATCAAAGCTCTTTGTTCTGCTCCAAAGAAAAAATCTCCTCCATTTATCAGCATAAACTTTCCTTGTACTAGGCCGTCTGGCCTCCAAAACGTCCTTCAAAACTTGTTGAGGAAGCACCCCCAGGATCTAAAACAGAAAGGCTGTCAGATGCAGGGACTGAATCCTGACATTGCGGAAATGATTGCTTGCCTGGGACAAAAGGTGTGGAATTAATGGCAAAGGCCAAGGAGGCTCCAAAGTCCTCAGCAGAGGGTACCAGTGCTGCCGTGGCCAATCTGGAGCTATCAGAATCATGCAAGGTTTGTCCTGCCTGACCTTTAGGAGCACCTTGGGAAGGAGAGGCAGAGGAGGAAAGGCATAAACGTGAAGGTTGTTCCAACTGAATGATAGAGCATCCACTTTCCAAGCTTTTGGGTGAAACAGCTTTGTGCAAAATTTTGGCAGTTGGTAATTCAGTGGATAAGCGAACAGATCTATGTCTGGAGTCCCCCATGCCACCGTCAATTGTTGAAAGACATGAGGATCCAATTTCCACTCGTGGGGATCCACCATCTGTCTGCTCAAAACATCTGCTAAGGAGTTCTGTGCTCCTGGCAGAAACCTTGCCTGAAGGGTGAGGTGCAAACTGAGAGCAGTCTCCCATAAAATCATAGCTTGTCTGCAAAGAGGGTATGAATGGGTCCCCCCCTGCTTGTTGATGTACCACATGACTGTTGTGTTGTCTGTCTGAATGAACACTTGTCCTGGGCGAAGTAAATCCTTGAAAGCCATCAGTGCAAATTGGACTGCTAACATTTCCTTCATGTTGATATGCAAATGCTGAAGTCTGGCAGGCCACGTGTCTTGAACCCATTTTCCTTTGAAGTGTGCTCCCCAAGCCATGTCTGAGGCATCTGTCGTTAAGATCTGACTCGCCTCTGGTCGGGTCACAGAGAGTCCCTTGTTTAGGTGACATTCCTGAGCCCACCACAAAAATTCCCTTTGGATGCAAGGTATCATCTGAATGACAGTGTCCAAATCGTGGCAGTGCTGAGTCCATACGCTTTTGAGATACCACTGTAGCTTCCTCATATGCAGTTTGGCATTGGGAAGCACTAGAATACAAGATGCCATGAACCCCAAGGCTTGAAGGACTGTCCTTGCAGTCAGCCTGGACCGTAGAGCCAATTGTTGAAAGTAAAGGGTAAGATTTCTTTGTTTGTCCGGGGTCAAAAATGCCATCTGAGAGGCTGTATTCAGTCTCACACCCAGAAAGCACATGTCCTGAGAGGGTACTAGACTGGACTTTGTTTCGTTCACAGAATACCCTAGGCACCTTAACACTGCCATAACATACTGTAGATGGTGAAGTAGCTTGACTTTGTCTTGAGCCAGAATCAGGCAATCGTCCAAATAAGGATACATTTGTGTTCCCCTTAACCTTAAGAAGGCTATTACCGGAGCCAGGACCTTTGTGAACACCCTGGGCGCAGTAGATAAGCCAAAGGGCAATGCAGAGAACTGATAATGTAAAGTCCCAGCCTGAAAGTGCAGGAACCTCCTGCAACTGGGCCTGATAGGAATGTGAAGATAAGCCTCTTTGAGATCCAGAGTTACCATCCAGTGATCCTTGCCCAAAAGAGGCAGAAGTTGTTGCAAAGTTAACATCTTGAATTTTGGGATGTCCAGGTATGTGTTGAGAATAGACAAATCCAGAATTGGCCTCCAAGTGTTTCCCTTCTTTGGTACAAGAAACAGGCGAGAATAAAATCCTAGGCCTACTTCTGACGGAGGGACCTCCTGAATAGCCCCCATTTTTAGAAGTAAAGAAATCTGTTTGTGAACCTCCACCTTTTGCTGAGAAGGAACGTCTGGCATGCCTTTGAAAGGAGGCAAGGTGTGAAAGTAAAACTTGTAGCCCCGACCTATAATGTCCAACACCCATTTGTCCTGAGTGACTAAAAGCCAATTTTGCCTGAAGAGTGCCAACTTTCCTCCCAGAGGAGCTGCCAGACAGGAGGGATCTGGCAGCTGGAGATACAGGTCATTGGGTCTGTTTAAAAGGCTGGCCCCTGCCCTCCCCAGAAGATTGTGCAGGGGAACTCCACGTCCTAGGCCTAAAAGAACCTTGAGCCTGAGCTCTGCCCCTACCTCGCCTAGATCTGCCCCTAGACTGTAAATCAGAAGAAGGATAAGCCCATCCCTTAGTAGGCCAATTTCTGCTAAACGTAGGGGGCTGCACCTGTAGAAAATCTTTAACTGTTTGCATAGACTTAGCTTTGTCTTCCATTTTCTTCAAAACTGACTCCACAGGTGAACCAAACAGAACTTCAGACTGAAGGGGAGCATCCAAAATTCGAGCTTTAACATGCTCTGACAAATTCTGATCCTTAAGCCAGGCGTGCCTCGAAGAACTGATCCAGTGGCAGCCACCCTGGAAGAGGCCTGAAGAGCATCGAAACCACACTGCAAAGAATGCTTACCCACCTGATCAGAGACATGAACTAAATCCTGCAATTCCTTACACTCAATGCCCTCTGCCAGAGCATCCACCTTAGATTTCAACTGACTTAGGAGAAAATTCTGGTACTTCAGCATATGAAACTGACAATTCAAAGCCCTCATTGCTAGAGTGGAAGAGGTATACACTTTTCTACCCCACCTATCCAAAGCTCTAGAGTCTTTATCCATGGGAACTGGATTCTTTACAACAGAAGCCCTGACACCCTTAGGACCCTGGCTAATAGTTTCCGGGTCTGCTCTCGGGCTCTTATACAAATATTTATGAGCCTCAGGCGCTCTGTAATACCTGTCTGGCTTGACCGGGGCTGGAGGCAAAGAATCAGGATTAAGGGAAGCTTCCGAGAAAACATCCTGAACAACATCCAAAACAGGGGGTATAGCCAAGGGCCTGTGCTGTGGTAAAAACAAAAATTCCCTAAGCCTCTTTCTAGAATCTGAGAAATCCTGACCTTCCCACTTAAAATGCTCTCTCATGGAATGCAGGGTTTCAGAAAAAGAAAAATCCTCTGGTGGGGAAGCAGAAGGACTAGAATCCTCTGCATCTGAATCAGAATAAGGAGGAAAATCCTGAATGTCTTCAGTCAAGACTAATAATCTGAGAAATGCTCCAATCCTTCCCCTCTGGCTCCACCCTAGGCCTCTTATCTGGAGGAGGCAAAGAACCCTGATTAAGGTAATTAAATCTTCTGCCATTTTCAGCATATGCTTCTTAGGTACAGAACCAGAACTAGGGCTGACGCCAGAGGAAGATAAACCAGGCCTGACCTTGGAAGGAACCTTAGAGACAGAAGTAGAAGGCCTAACCACCTTATGCAAAGAAGGGACTACAGTGACCTGAGAGGCCCCTCAGCCTGACCCGACTCCTGAGAGGCCACATCCTGCAAAACTAAAGGCTCCCCTGAGACTCAACTGAAACCTCGGCCGGATCCACAGATTCCACCGTAGTTTCTAAGAACCGGCGTCCGAACGGACGACTCATCCTGCTTGGACTTTAACGATTTTTCCTTACACTTCTTAGCGGGCGGCATCGGAGGATCCGGCGGCATATTGTAATTACACAAGACAAGCCTAGCACAATCTAACCTACGTTTAATGGTGCGCTTATTAAATCTAGCACAAAGCGACCACGTCGTGCTCAGGCCCCAAGCAAGGAATACAAAGAGAGTGGTAATCCCTATGAGGTATCTGTTTCCCACAAGAAATACAATTATTCACTTTTTCTGACATCCGGATTTAACTGAGGCAAGAAAAGACAAAAATATTCCCCAACGGGGTACTTAGCCCAACTTGGTCTTCGGTCTGAAACTCGAAATACGAAAATTTCAGGACGCCGAACGGCACTTGCAAAATGCTGCTTCTGCTTCGGACCATGCGGCAAGAAAGACTGGGGATATGGCGTCGGTCATGCGCTTTAGTACCACGGCATACTTACGTCAGATCTGAGCGACCATGACCGACGCCAGCCTAACACTTTGGTATTCGGGCCGACCGAGGACAGCGGACTACCCACAGGTTATGACTGCAGCAATGTGAGATGAAGAACATCTGTCTCCCCCTCCTGCCTGAACTGCCTCTAGACTTGGACAGTCAGGCAAACCTTCAGGAATGTTGGGTCTGTTTGCCCGAAAAGGCCCCCCTTAAAACTCTGGTTCTGCAGAACCCCTTAACCACATGGTCTACGTTCACTGAGGGACATCCTCTGTCACAGTTGACCCTGTCTGAAGAGGAATTCATAGTTGACTTTGGGATTTTCTAAACCAAAGGGGCTTAGATCTCTTCTGATTCCCACTGAAGGATCTTTGAAGATTTTTAAATGTGATGCCTACAGCAAACAATATCTTCCCTTTCTGTTCACACCTCAATAGCTTTTCTTTCACCATGGATCCAAAATTGGTGGAGCCATCAAAAGGAGCACTGGTGAATGATTCCCTGAACCTGCTCATGAAATCACATAAGAAGAACCAAGTGGGTTGTCTGACAAGGATGCCAATGCTCCAGTGGCTACATTACTGTAAAAGCACATGGAGAAATGTGTCATGTTCTGCATGGTGCTCATAATGCCTATAACTGTTTTGTAGACTTCATGTAATAGGCTTCCTAGGACCCTCTGGATGCAATTAATATCTGTTAGGTAATTTAATGCCCTTAGTGCAAAAGTACCTGAGGCATAAGTGCACTTTCCCATCCTGTTGATCACCCTAAATGCTTTACTGGGAGGATGAAGAACTGAAGACTGGTATGTGAGTTCCTTTTGGGATGTTGTTGTGACAATCACAGAACCTACCAGAGGATGTTTTGAAAAATACTGCCCATCTTTAGATGAATGTAGGACCTTATCTGGTTTAAGAGGTATTGCTTCAGTTGTGTCCAGTTCCTGTTATGCCCTGCTGGCCATAAAATCTGTGAGACAGTCTGCAAGAGAAATCACCTAAAAAATACAGGGTACAGAGTGGTATGCCTCAAAATGCACATCTTTGTCCTGATATGCCCCAGTGTATTCAGGCTCTTCAATGTTTTTTTATTGCCACTGCTTACTTATGCCTCCTCTTGTATTCCTGTCTGATTCCATCTAAATTTAAAAAGTCGCTAAAGAGTCTTTCTTCCTCCTTTATATGGGAAGATCTAAAATGTAAGACTTAATGGCTCTCCCTTTGAATAAGGGAGGACTTGGCCTTCCTAACTTAGATACATGCAGTAAGGTTGCTAGTTTGTCCCTGTTTCATAAGTAAATTAACAGAGCGTATACCTCAACATGGAAAAATGTTCTTTTACAGGATTTAAGGGGGATATATTGTTTTATGGCTTCACATGGATGAGAAGCTTGCTCCACAGAAGGGGTAGTCTCTAGGATACATTTGGTAGGCAGACATCCCAGTGAGATCATGCATATATTGATGGATGCCTGTGTTGCTTTATTCAGAATGGCACTGATTCAAGGGGAGTTGGGGGCTGGGGGGACAGAGGTAGTCCAAATTTCATTAGCTCCATATATGAAGGAGTATAGAGCACAGCTAGAAAGATGACCCTTGTTCAAGGAGGGTAGATCTTACTGGGAGCTCCTACATAAAGACAGTTTATCTCATTATCTCGGCCTCAGATTAAGTTTGGCCGACGGAATTAGATATACTTTGGTATAAGGTTCTGAAGAATCAAGTTAAGAAGATAAAAATAGATGAATCTGAATCAAACATGAGCTAGATCCCAGGTTTAGTCCAATGGATATAAGCGGCTGGGGCATATTTACTCCTCACAGGAGACTTGCAGTTAACAGCCTATGCCATCCGCAGTATCAAAAATATAGACAAGTCAAACAAGTATAGGATAAGCTGCGAGAAGGAGTTATCTTGTCAGGTCACACAGGAACTTTGGCTTAGAGAACTGAACCTGAATAAGTATGCTACCATATCTATAGCTTCTTTGGATGGCAGTGCTTATTGAAGTATTTTCATACCCTGACATGTCTGGCTAGACTTTTTCTAGGAACCTCAACAGCCAGTTGTAATTGTTGGAAGAATGTTAGGGACAAGATCCATATGTTTTGTGCATGGTCTAAGTAAGACTCAGTCAAGAGATTGAGATATGCACAGGTAATTATGTACAAAATATGGGAGCCTTCTTTGTTACACCTATTTCTACTGGTGATTAAAAAAGCAATTACACAGAGATGGAAGTCCAATGAACCACCCTTAGTAAACACAGCAAGTTAGCTTTAAAAGACATTTTTTTAGAGTACAAGACAGATGGAGCTCCTGGTGCTGGGCATACATTTCATCAGAGGTTCTTTGTTAGTGTGCATTCCTTACAATGTGATTTAAGTTACTCTGGCAGTTTCTGATGTACGTTTGCTGTTTATTATAATTGTTTGTAGAACTTGAATTTGTTCTTTTTCTGTCGTTTTTTTTTGAAAATGGCCTTCAATTTCAACATTCTAGACTGCAACATAATGAGCTATGTAGACACTGGCTTAAGAATATCATCCTCTTGTTAGCTATTAGGATACTATTTTTGAATTTATGAATATTCACAAAGTGTGATTACATAAAACTATGTTTTTTGAACAGACTGTATTTAATAAAAAAAGAAATTATGTACTTACCATAACATTCCATCTGTGTTGTCCATTTTCATTCTTCCTCAACTAATGGGATCAGATCTGACTCTGTAGGGAAGGAGCTCGTGGCCAGCAATAAACTCTCAAGCTCCTTCCCTGCCCATAATGCAACACCCCTAACATCCCTTAGATCTTATCTGCAGCTTGACAGGAAGCCTATAAAAAGAATGCCATAACTGGAGTTCAATACAAAGGACATAGGTCTCCTGAAGCATCACATTTGTCCAGAAGTCAGTTATGAAACATGGAGGAGGATGGTGGAGGAGGGGAGTTGAGGAAGAATGAAAATGGACAACACAGATGGAATGTTATGGTAAGTACATAACTTCTTTTGTCTGATGTTGTCAATTTTCATTTATTTCTCAACTAATGGGACAGAATCTCCAGCTACCTAAATTCCTGGGTGGACTCTAAGGAAGGATATTCCTGAGTAAGGCTGAGCCAAGGGCTGCTCTTTCCCTTGAGACCAAATCTAGTTTGTAATGACTGATACAGGTATGAGGGTTTGACCAAGTTAGAGCTGCACATGTATCATCTATAGAAGCTCTAGAATGGAATACAGCAGTATTTCCCACAGATCTGGTTGAATGAGCCTTTAATAGTTTTGGTAAGGGGAGATTTCAATTTGTTATAGATGAAGGAGATGTAATCTGTTAGCCATCTAGCTAGAGTTACCTTTGTAACTGATTTGCCCAATTTATTATGTGCAAAGGAAACAAATAACTGATCTGTCTTTCTAATCTCTTTTGTTCTGCCTAGGTAGAAAAGTAACTGTCTATGAACATCCAGTAAGTGTAGCATATATTCCCCTTTATTTGTATATTGTTGAAAAAATACTGGCAAGTTAATGGATTGATTAATGTTGAATTCTGACACGACTTAAGGAAGGAATGAAGCATTAGTATGTAATATGACCCTATCCTTACGAAAAATCAAATATGGGGGCTTACAAGATAACACCTGAAGTTCTGAAATTCTTTTAGCAGATGTAATTGCTACTAAAAAGACAATTTTCCAGATCACAAATTTAAAATCACATTTATCTGCAGGTTCCAAGGGGGAGTCTATTAAGGCTTGCAGTACCAAATTTAAATCACACGGTGGCATGGGGTCTTAATACAGGGGTCTTAGCAGAAGAGTACCTTTCAAAAATGCTTTGCACAGTTTAGAGAAAGCCAAGGAAGAATTCTGAAACCTCACATGAAAGTTAGAGACTGCTGAGAGATGAACTGTAACAGTTGATGAACTAGCATCCTCATTAAACAAATTTCTAAAAATTCTAGAACAGAATGAATTAGAGCTGAAAAGGGGGGTTTATCTGATTCTGTTGTGCCAAATAAACAAACCTCCTCCATTTATTCCTGTAGAGTTTCCTAGTAGAAGGTTTATGGGAAGATAAAAGTTTGGAATGAACAGGGGAAGAAAGCATTGGTTGCCTGGCTAATAAAGAAAGATACCACGTTGTTAGTTTGAGATTTGAAATATTCGGGTGAACCATGCTTGTCGGGTGAGACAGAATATCTGGAATTGCATCCAGACACCAAGGTGGGTATAGCAGATGAGGCCAAAGGAAGGGCACCCAAATCTACTGAGGCCAGTAAGGTGCAATGAGGATCACTTTGCTCTTCAACCGGCCTGCTTTCTGAAGGAATCTGGGAATTAGGGGAGTTGGAGGATAATCATGAAGAAGACTGGGGGGCCAATCATGAAGCAGAGCATCCCTCGGTGACTTCCCCCAGGGGGATCTGGGCAAAGAAGCTGCTGCACTTGTTTAGGGGAGATGCATAAAGGTCGCAGCAAGACTGGCCCCACTGACTGGAAATCATTTCTGTCACTTTGTTGTTGAGAGACCACTCGTGAGGAAGTAAGATAGATCTACTCAGTTTGTCTGCTATCACACTGGAGTTCCCCAGAATGTCAGTTGCTATTAGAAAGAGGATGAAAGATATTGCCCACTACCACACTTTGAGAGCTTCTTGACACAGGGGATAAGATCTGTTTCCCCATTGCTTGCTGATGTACCAGACTACTGACATGCTGTCTGTCTGGACTGCAACTGTCCCAAGAGGAAGGGAGTCCTGGAATGCCTGTAAAACTAAGAGCACTGTCCTCATCTCCAGAACACTGATATGCAGGTTGGCCTATATAGGGGACCAAGTGCCTTGGACTGTTTTTCCCAGGAAGTGCCCCTTCACCCAATCTGGGAAGGGTCCATTGTCACTATGGCCTTGCACTGAGGGAAGATGAAAGGACCACCTTGTAACAGCTGCTCTGACTGCATCCACCAGGAAAGATATTGTTTGCATACCTGGGTTATTCTTATCTTTGCAGACATGGGCTGAGAAAGCACTGACCACTGTGCTGCTAGCATCCACTGAGGCATTCTCATGTGGAATCTTGCTAAAGGGACTAAAATTATTGCCGCTGACATTGATCCCAGGGCTTGCAGAATCAATCGGGCTGAAATTCTGGTACTGCAAATTATTTTCCTGACCTGCTCCTTATTGTTTGCACACTTGATAGAGGAAGAGATGCTACCATAGATACTGTGTTGAACACTGTTCCTATGAATTCTAAAGTCTGGGTTGGTTGCAGATGAGACTTGTTGTGATTTATGGTTATTCCCAGATGCGAACAGGCCTGTAAAACCTGATCCCTAGCTTCTATCAGCTGATGCCTGGTTGGGGCAGTAATGAGCTGCCTGTCTAAATATGAAAACACCCAGAATCCTTGCAGTCTCACATGAGCTACAACCATTGCCATGCACTTGTGAACACCCTCAGGGTTATAATGAGGCCAAAGGGCAGTGCTCTGAACCGATAGTGATTGGCTCCTAACCAGACGTTTAAGTACTATCTAGATTGTCTGTTCATCTTTATATGATAGTACGCTTCCTGAAGATCTATCAAGCACATAAAGTCATCCTTGCCCAGAATGGGCAGAATGGACTGAACCATGGCCATCTGGAACTTTGTGTGTTGAACCAACGTATTCAGTACACTGAGATCCAAAAATGGGTCTCTAGTCACCCATTTTCTTTGGCAGTAAAAAGAATCTTGAGTAAGTTCTGGATTCTATCTAGTCTTCTGGGACATCCTGGATGACTCTTTTTCTAGCAGCTTTTGGACTAATGCTGCTGCTTTCCTCTGGTAGGGTGGAACATTGGGAAATTTTCTGGATAATGCAGGGGGTAGGGAAAAAGGAATTATTTAACCTCTGGAAATAATTCTCAGCACCTAACTGTCTTTTGTTATACTGAGCCAGGGTATCAGGTGCAGACATAAGCGACCCCTGACTGCCTTCAGAGGTAGGCAATCAGGCCTCCATTCAGGAGTGCTGAGAGGGTCTGTCAGAAAAAGAATCTCTAGACCCCCTGTTTTGCAGGCCTCCTCTGCCATGGGGTTGTCGTCTTCCATTATCGCTCTCACCTCTGGTTCTGGGGGAACTAACTCCATATGTGTCCTGGAAAGGACCCTGCAGTTTTCTGAACCACATTTTTCAATTTACCTTTTGATTCCTGGAAAAGGTCCTTTGAGGAGTCAATAAATGCATGCCCACCGCAAAGAAGGTCTTTCCATCTTTCTCACACCTACAAAGTGTGTCCTTTACTGTTTTCAAATAAGGAAGTGCTGTCAAAGGGAGCATTGATAAATGACGACTTGAAAGACTTTGCAAAATCACACAGGTGCATCCAAGCATGCCTCCGGATGAAAATGCCTGAACACACAGCCCTTGAGGCGCCTTCTACAGCATGTAAAATAAGCCTTGTGCATGACCTGGATATAGCCTGTAGGGTAGCCAACTGAAAGACTATAGAAGACTGAGCCTCAGCAGTTCTGGTTCTAGAAAGAGATTTGGATAACTCTTTAATCATATCTCTTTGTAGCCTAGTAAAATTTGCTAAATAGTTCAGTGATCTAAGTGCAAACGTCGCTGTAGCATAAACATGCTTCCCAAATCTCTCTATCACCCTTGACGCTCTATTAGGAGGATGGACAGTGGAACTCTGTTCAGTGAGTTCCTTGTTTTATAGCCACTGCCACAACCATGGCATCTAATTGAACCTCTTTACTCCAATATTCCCAGCCTATTGATGGAGCAAGAATCCTGTCTGGTCTCTTAGGGATTGGCTCAATCATATCAAGTTCCTTCCATGCCCACTTGGAGATTAAATCAGTAAGTCCATCAGTTGGTGGAGTAACCCAGGAGGTAGACAGAGCAGTACCAAATGCTTCAAGTAATAATGATTCCTCAGACAAAGGGCCTTGGGAAGATCAGCCACCCTTTTGCTTTAGGATCACAAGAATGAAGATTTTGGAGAACCCTCCCCTTCATAGAAGTCAGTATCCTCAGGGACTGATTCCTAAGTCCAGTCCAAGTGCTTCCTTTTGTACTTTATCTTCTTAGGAACTTCCTCAGTGGGGTAGTCAGGAGAAGCATCAGAAGAGATCAAAATACCCTGCTGGACAGACTGGAAGCTCTGGGCTGGCTGCCCCTGTGGGGAGGAATGTTGAAGATCATGGTGTAAAGTCATCTAAGAAGTAGAGGGTGTATCTGAGGGGGAAGGACACATCTGACCTGCTGGAGCAGAGAACACTCTCTTCACTACCTCAAAGGTAGACCACTCTGTGAAGAAGGAAGCCAACAGAGCTGAAAAAGCCAGTTTCTGGCCATCACCTCCCTCCACCCCAAGAGCAATCCACCCGAGGTGAAAGTCAGAGCCAAACTGTCCACTGCCAAAGTTCTGAGAGGAAGAGATGGCTCCAAAATCCTTGAAGTCGACCCTATCCTCTTGGATCTGACAGGGAAGCTTCATCTCCAAAAATTAACCAGATCTGAGGATATTGGAGCTGGTGTACTCAGAGCAACAGTCAGATCCAAAGACAATGCTCTCTTTGGATCCAAACCAAATAGACCCAGAATGCTTTGATCTGAGGGATCTAAAACCACAGGTTGAATTAGAGAAGGAACTATAATCAGTGGAGTTTTAAGTAGACGGACTTCTTGACTCAAAGGGGTAGGAACCATGAGAACTCCATTCTGAATTTGCTCAGTGAAAAAATTTCCTCATCATCTTCTTCATATCTGCTTTCGTGAGACTCCTGGAGGAGCGACAGGACACCGGGGATGGTGATTTTGAGTGCCTCTCTAAAAAGGGAGAGGGCACACTGGAAGGAACTGGATCTGGGCCTGGTGAACAAGTATTCCATGGTAAAGACTTCACATCCAAGTATGTAGGATCCAAAATATGTTTGGTCAAATCTGAGGATGTAGGATCCGAAGTATGTGTGGTCAGATCTGATAATGGTCAGATCCGATGTAGCTTTGGATCCAGTTTTTCTTTCTTTCTTCTTGGTTCAGAAGGCATATAGGCTGGAGAATGTGAGGGTCTAGACCTTTTTGACAGGTCTTTAGATTTACATTTGGGGACTGAACTCCAGCAATGGCTTCAGAAAAAGAAGATGGCAGTAATCCTTTTAAAATCATCTTATTTTTCCTGTCTGCTAAGGCTTGGGGGTTGAACCCACGACAAATACTGCAGTTTTGTTGTAAGTGTTCTAGTCCCTAAACAATGCACATAAAGACTGTGGGCATCAGACAAAGGCAACTTATGCCCATACTTGTCACATTTTTTAAAACCTGCTTAATCTTTCTCAGACATTTTGTAGTTAAAACAGAAGCGTTAAAGTAAACCTTTTTTAATAGATAGAAAGGAAAAGGAAAAATACCAACAATGTTATTTAAGAACTACAAGAAAAAACTTGGAGATAAAAAGAAAATACCAACAATGGTAATTATAGAGATTATACTATGTGTTTAAAGCTACTGTGGTGGTGGTGCTGTGGTAGCGTTATCGCCTCACAGCAAGACGTTGTCCCGTTCGATTCTCAGCTAGAGCATCTCCAGTGTGGAGGCATGCGTGAATGGGCGTACCTTCATTAAAGGTTGTGCGTCAGGGCTGGCAAACTCGGCACGTAAAAAAATCTACTGCCAATCATTAGCGGACCGGAGTTCCGCTGTGGCGACCCCTAACGGGAAAAGCCGAAAGACACAAAATACTACGTGTTTAAAGGGTAAAGGGAGGGAATTAGGTCTACCAACGATGGTAGAAAGGTTTTACACTGAAAGTGTAAGACAGAGAATGGAAGAAATTAATAAAAATGAAAAACGAATATAAAATATTAAAGAAATAGTTGTTTGCTGACATTTTTAGAAAGAAAGTATGAAAAATGAACTTATCTCTCACTGAAAACTCAAAAGCTAAAGACGACCACGTCTAAATTCTAAAACTGCAAATGAGATCTGGGGGATAAAGGTGGTGCATTATGGGTAGGGAAACAGCTCGAGAGTTTGTTGGTGGCCACGAGCTAGTAAAACGGCTCAGTCGGATCCAAGGATCAGATCCAATCCCATTAGTTGAGGAATGAATGAAAATTAGCAAAATCAGATCTCTGCTTAAAAATAAAGAGGGCAGTTCTGTTTGCCAAAATCTCATCTGCCTCACCACTTACAGGACTTCAGAGGTGACACCTCAAAGCTGTTTCCTTATAATTAAAAATCAAGTCAGTAACCCTGGCCAATCCTGTAACAGTTAGGAACTTTTCCAAAGCAATTTACGTCCTACTAAGCAACAGTTTGTTAAAATTCAATGCCCTTCTAACTCTGATTTTACAGTAACCTATGCAGAAATGTTCACAGAGACACTGTAAACATGTAAATGGCTGTATATAGGTTGCTATACATATTAGAAGTAAGCCCTAAACAAACTACATCAGTGGAATCCTAATCTTAATAGGGTACATAACAGATGGAATAAAGTCATAGCTAAAATCAGGAAGAGCAACTTCCATAATGAGAGGAGCTCTCTAATTAAACCATACAAGAAACTAAGAGGATTAATTAAGTCTAAAACTGGCAATTACAAGGTCAAAACAGCCTCACAGGCTGAAGACAAGCACAAGCTGGTGGTCACTGGTGCCACCTTCACTGAGGACAGCAACACAGTGAATCTGCTGTCTGACCAATTCAGCTCAAACTTCACCACCCACTCCCCCCTGCATCCCCCCGATGAAATACCCACTGGCATAACCCCCCCAACTATTAACGGGGAGCAGGCCCTGGTTGCACTCACCAAGGCCAAAATCACAGCCTCAATGGGCCCTGACAATATCCCGGGGATACCACTTAAATAATTTGAAACATGACCTATCAGGACCACTTGAGTCACGTTTTAACTATAAAGAGGACTGAAACCTGTATCCCACTTCACTAGGGTAGACCATCAACCAACTCCTGAAACTACAGACCCAATATTCTGGCTAGTCTAATACGCAAAGTCATGAAACAAATTATTTGAAAATGATTGGCAAAGCCATAGACAACCTTCACACACTGGACTCAACTCAGTTTGGTTTTGTCACAAGAAGGTCATGCCTACTAAACCTGGAGGACTTCTTTGAGAAGGTTACCAATGCAATGGATGATGGAAAAATGGTGCATACTGCCGACCTGAACCTGTCTACAAAACCCCACTGAGGTATAGATGACAGACTCACCAAACTAGGCATAAACTCCTAATTAACTCAGTGGATTTCGAGCTGGCTCATAGACAGGACCCAAAAAGTCAGGATTTGTTACACTAGCCACACTAAGAGACCATTCACCAGTGGGGTACCTCAAGACTCCATGCTGGGGCCTCTCCTATTTGGTATCTACTTCTCAGAGATAAAGGCTAGTGTCAAGGACCTTTGGCTGACAAAGTTCACAGATGACTGCAAATATGGATCTATCACAGATTACCCCATGACACAAACATCTTTCAAGAGGGTCTAACATAGATAAATGACTGGTTCCAAAGTCACAGATTAAAGCTCAATGTCAAGAAATGCATTATAGTGTCTTTTGAGAAAAATGCCACCCAGGCTATTTTACTCCATTGATTAGACGCCCTCAAGTGTTGACCCAGTAGTCAGAGATCTGGGAAAATATCTAGACAGTAATCTGGCCTTTGACTAACATGTGGCCAAGTTAGTAAGACAATCATTCTATGTCACCCAATATATAAGTAATGGCATGACACTCAGGTACAAGGAAGTTATAGTGTCACTTTATTTGGCCCCTGTCAGACCCATCGTTGAGTACAGTGCCCACTTCAGCATGTACCTGACTAGACATATGCAACAGCTGGAGTGCCCACAAAGGTTCCTAACCCCGAGAATCCAGGGTATAAACACATTGTCCTAAATGGATCACCTTAAAGCCTTATCTCTATAATTGGTCTCCTACAGGTTACTGAGAGGTGAACTGTGCCTGGCATACAAAGCATCTGAGGATCCAGCTCTGACAGACCTTTTGCACACTGGTAAAATGAACAGCATCAGAACCACTAGCTCCAAGGATTTAAATTTTGCTTGTGACAGAAGTAAGACATGCTGACGTGGCAGATATGTGTCTCAGAGAATCCCAATGCTCTGGAACAGACTCCCCATGCATATGAAGTAAAGGCCATCTCTAACCCTATTTACGGGTAACCTTGCTCAAGGTTGGGAAATTGGAAATTCACCCCAGATCTGGCCATATCCTTGATACAGGTGGAAGTAACATACCCCTATATAACCTCTAGAAACTTCCTAACATACCTAACATACCACAGTATTGCGGGGTGCAGGCAGTACTGATGAATGCCCTTTTGTATGCTTTATTGGCGGTTATTATCCACTCCACTGCCTCAACTGTGGATCCAGAGTCCATTATCACCAATAGAATAGTATTTTATGGTGGAGCCAGTACCGATGGATGCCCTTCTATATACTGAGTTGGAGGTTATCATCCTCTCCATTGCCTCAACTGTGGATCCAGAGTCCATCAGCACCAATAAGCCTCCATCCAGAGCCAATACATCTCCCACCGAAATAGAAGTGAGTCACTGAAGATGAAATCCCCAACAGTGAGGACCCGGAAGGTTCCAAGGTGGAGACCAGCACCAAAGGTTCAAATGCAGAGGATTCTGATGTTGAGAACAGTTCCAAAAAGTTGCGGGCATACTGTGCATATACTATGGGCATCCTTTGGGGTGTGAGGGAGATTTCATGTCCGCACTTAATACGCTTCTTAAATGTCTTGTCCATCTTGACAAAATTTAAGCTAAACACTCAGAAGGAAAATGTATCTCTAAAGAAGAAATACTCTTGATCTCTATGTGTATGTATATCATGCTCATCCAAGTGTTCAGGATAGCAATCTTTACCTAGCACTCTGGACCATTACCAGTTTTCCACTTCTCTGTCCAGTTGTGATGAGGATGAAAAATTCAAAGCAATAACTGACAATTATCATGGAATATAGCAGTCATCAAATCAGCCTCCCTAGAATCCATCGACCTAACCAGTTGCATTGGCACTGTCTCATGTCTGTCAGTTGCTAGTGCCAAGCCTGTTGATAGTGAGACCTCTGACCCCCCAAATGACTTTATCCCACAATGCAGATGTCAAGACAGGGGCTCTCAGTCTTGATACTTGATGCTAGTACTTAGACCCAGGAAGGTTGATACGTTAATAGGTTCATAGGTTGGTACTAGGCTATCGGCTCTAGGGCCTATACAAGCCTAGCCATAACAATTCCCTGGATATTTCTTCCCAGAATATTTACTTCCCTGGTCCCCTGTCTAGCAGGGTGACTGACATGATCCCCGGGGTGAATTTCCTATCTCCCATCCAATCGTCAAGGTTCCTTTTGAAGAGGGCCAAAGAGGGTCTCCGCTTGACATGTATGGGCAGTCTATTCCAGAGTATGGGGAGTCTCTGCGCCAGGAACCTATCCCTCCAGCATGTTTTGTTCATTGTGATGACCAGGTTTAGATCCCTGGAGCGTGTGGCTCTGAGGGATTGGGATTTCTTTAAGTGTAGCATGTCCAACAGCTCTGGGTTTGACATGGCCTTGTATGTTAAGCAAAGATCGCCTCTGAGTAGGCGATATGTGACAGAGTATAGCTGGAGTTGTTTTAGACGGTCAGCATCTGCTTTAGGCTTGTGATTCTTTTAGTGAGGTATTTCTGTGGCCTTTCCAGTTGATGCAGTTGTCTTGTGAGGTACATACAAAACAGGACGTTGTACTCAATAATGGGTCTAATGAGGGATGAGTACAGTGGGACAATGGCCTCCTTTTTTCTGGATAAAAAGCCCTTAGTGATGAGGTGTGCCACACAGAAGGATTTCCTAACTGTTGTGGCGATGTGGTTATCAAAGGTGAGACCACTGTCCACCTCAGTCCCTAAGTCCCTTATCACACTTTTGGTGTTTAGTGTACTGCCACTTATGTGGTAATTCATGGGTACATGTTTTTTCCAAAAGGGGATAACTATACATTTCTTGGCATTGAGCTTGAGCCCATGACTCTGGCACCAAGCATCTGTTCTGTAAGGCCCTTTTGTAGAATATCCACATCATTTGGGGATTCAATAATGGCTCACAGTTTGCAGTCATCTGTGAACTTTGTTAGCCAGAGTCCCTTAGTGCTTGCCTGTACTTCAGAGAAGTAGATGACAAACAAGAGCAGCCCCAGGAATGAACACTGAGGTACTCCACTTGTCACTTGTCCGGAGCTGGTTTTGGGTTGGCTACATTTACAGTGTGGGTTCTGTCAGCAAGCCGGTTGTCAACCCATCAAGTGGTGTAGGGATTAATGCCCAGCTTAGTAGGTTTATCTATGATTCCATAGTGGGGGATGGTGTCAAAGGCCTTGGCGAGGTCCAGATAGGCTGTGTGGACTGCCTTGCCCTTGTCCACGGCTCTGGAGACTGATTTGAAGAAGTCAATCAGGTTGAGGAGAGAAGATCGGCCCTTTATGAAACCACACTGGGTGGAGTCCAGTGTTTGAAGGTTGCCAATGTCTTTGTTTATAAGTTCCATAATAATGCATTCCATGGCTTGCAGATCAGGCTCGTCAGACTGATGGGATGATAGTTCTCAGGATCCAAGGTGGACCCCCCCCCCCTTGTGGAGTGGGATAACTGTAGCTGTGCGCCACTCAGTGGGCATGAAGCCTGAGGTGAGGCTATGATTAAACATGACACTTAGGTGAGATGCCACTTCATTTTGTAGTTCATGCAATACACAGCCCAGGATGTCATCTGGTCCCATGGATACTGTATTCTTAGCTTTGGAGAGTGCGTTTTTTTTTTTACCTGTGTGGCCATGATTACCAGAATTTGGCAATCTTTTGGTATTGAGATGGGCCCTTTATGGGGTGAGAAGGGGGTGAAGTTGGCACTAAATCAGTCTGCCAGGATATTGGCAATATCCTTGGGATAAGTACATTTAATGTCATTCTGTTATAGCTCAGAGCAGATCTGAGCATTGCCATTTAGATTCTTGACATAACTATAGAATGCCTTGTGGTTGTCCTTGGAATCTTTGGCAATTTTATTTTCGTAACTAGCTATGGAGGATTTTATGAGGGATCTCAGCTTCTTACTGAGGATCGTAAGGGAGTATTTTGCATCCTGGGAATTTCCTCTTTTCTGCAACAGTTTCTTCCTTCTGTTGTATAGTTTGTTTATGTCAGGGGACCACCAGATTGGCTTCCTTTTTTTGGAGGAGACCGCCTTGGTTCTGTCTGAAATGACACGATTCATGCATGAGTGGATGTGCACGTACAGTGCCTTAGTGTAGGATTTAGCAGTCGAACTTTCAGTTCCCGTCTGCATGGGTGTCATGAAGTTTGTCACTTCTGACTTGAGTAGCATGAAGTTAGCTTTGGAGAAGTTTTTTATGGAGGTTTCCCTACTGGGGGGGGGGGGTAGGATGTGGACGTCAAGGGTGATTAGCTTATGGTCAGACCTGACCAATGAGGGGGTGACCACTGATATGGAGCATCAATCTCCCATGTTGGTAATGACCAGGTCTAGGATATTTGAGCCCCTGGTGGGACTGTGGATTAGTTGATCCAGGGCGTTAGAATTTATAAATTCCAAGAACCGTTGTGCAAAAGTGTTGGTACTCGAGTAGTTTTCCCAATTAATGGCAGGGTAGTTGAAATCACCCAGTATTAGGGTGTTTGGTTGCATCTTAATATTTTTCAGTATGTTTAGAAAGGTGTAATGACAATTTTGGGGCATGGTGGGGGATCTGTAGCAAACTATAATTTGGATTGCAGTCTTACCTAGTGTTAGTTACACCTGTAGAATTTCAGATGCATTGTGTTGGGCAACTAGCCTGGAGGTGTGAATATCCTTGGTGAATATGGACACTCCTCCGCCTTTAGTGTTTCAGTCCTGGTTGGTGGCCGACAGATGTGGTAAGAGTTGTAGCCTGGTATTGCAAGGGTGCTCTCTGGAGCCTTGAACCAGGTCTCAGTTACTGCACAGATATCTATGTTCTCCATTTTTAGGGGTGACTCGAGAGAGTGGATTTTGAGGTTTCGACTTCTAGCACTGAGTAGCATTACCTTCACATTTTGCATGCTTATATCTGTTACAGTGGTGGTTTTGTCCTTTCAACCTTGCCTAAAAAAGGCACTATAGGGGTGGCAAGAGCCTTAGCCAGTAACCTGAATCCCAGGGTTGACAGGTGCAGACCATCCCTGGCAAAGCATCGTGGTTTGTCAATCATGTTGTCCCAGGCAGAGAGATACTGGATCCCCTTTGTATGACACAAGAAATGTTGAAGTCAATCATTTTGTCCTTATACTGTGGTATCATTCTGGGCAAAGGCAGGATGTTGCTCAGCACTAGGGTCATACATGCCTGTGCCACATGATCTGAGAGCTCTTCCATGTCTTTTTTCATGTAGTCCACGGAAGTACGTCTCAGGTCATTCACTCCAACATGGACAATGACAGAGTCATATTTGCACTTGTTGTGGAGTGACTTGAGTGCATGCGTGATGTGGCGGATCCTGGCACCCGACAGGCAGTTGACTGTAATTTTCTCCTTATTCAGCCTGGTGAGGGGGACATCAGTGTGCCTGACTATAGAGTCACCTATGACTAAAGTGTTGGGTACGTTGTCTTGCCTTAGGGGCTGCTGTTGGGCGGCACACTGGTGTTGTTAGCTATGTGTCACTTTGGTTGCGACTGATGTTTGTTTGCATTTCAGCGTCGGAGGTCCTTGTTGCTTGGGCAGGTTAATGTTAAGGACCTCCGCATAAGTGGGTTTAGTGTTACTATGTGTGGATGTTGATGGCATGAGATTTGAAGGGCTATGTGTTGTTTGAGGTGTAGTGCAGGTGTTAGCCTTCTCCTCTTGACTGTCTAGCACAATTTTGGGTGGAGAGAGCTTTGCTTCCAGTTTGGCTATGTAAGTGCATCTCTCACAGGTTGTAGTGTTGGTTGGTAAGAGGAGAGGGTTGTCTGTGTGTATGAGGCAATTGCTGCACTGCACAAGCATTCCCAAATTCACCATATGGACAGGAGAAATCACTAGAAGCTGACCCTTGGCCATGCCTGGCTCTGTGTTTTTTTTGTAAAGTACAAGAGATGTTTTCCCTTACCTTGGCAAGGTACTTTGGAATTATAGGCTGTTTAGTGCTTACAATTAATTTCTCCTTATTAACAAGAAGAGTTGAGTACTTGTATCAGTTTAAGGCTTCCTAGTGCTTTCCAGCAGGTTTTAGAGCAAGTGCAGGTTACAGGGATTCAGATTTTAGTGCTACTACTGAGAAACCAGCTAGTTCTATGGGAAAGTATGAACAGCAGACTTTCTGACACCAGGAATAGTTTAAAGTGCTAAACTAATAAGTTAATAAAAGTGCAGGAGAGCAGAGAACTAGCAGATCTAATGGAAAAAAATTTAACAGCACCGCTCAGAAGCTTACAAAAAGTCTTGGATACCACAATTCTGTATCTGGGCTACACTAGTGCCAGGAAAGCTAGGAAACAGTTTTTTTTTTTTGAGTAGAAAGTGAAGAGGCAGAAGATAATGAGATAATTCAGTATTCAGAAGCTAAAGGGGTGGGCCTTTGCTAAGTTCTCACTATAAACAGTAGAATGAGCTGATGTAATGAGACTGGGGGGTGTCCAGTATCGACTTTATACCAGAGGCGGGCAACTCAAAGCCACCAAGACAAAAATAATACAAGGACTGGGAGGCTGGGTGGGAAAAAAAACAGTTGTACAGATTAGAGAGATAATAAATCAAAAGTGCAGACAATAAATGGGAATAAACTCTTATCTTTTCTCAATATCACAGCTGGCAGTAGGTCAGTGTCTCTGCAGCAGCCTGAGCAACAGGTATACCTGACTTAAAACACTGGCTATTTAAGGCACAGGACAGAAACCAGACCAATTATCTGAACAATAACAGATGCAGGAATACCCTGGCTAGATAAAACCAGTTCTGAAGACCTTCTCTCACTAAGAAAACAGTTAGGACTCTAGACAAAGGATTTCACTACAAACTGAGGTCAACACTAAGAGATATTCAGCTATATCACACTACAAGAAGGAGAGTAAAAACAGTTGTACAGATTACAGAGATATTAAATCAAAAGTGCAGACAAATAAATGAGAATAAACTCATCTTTTCTCAATATCACAGCTGGCAGTAGGTCAGTCTCTCTGCAGCAGCCTGAGCAACAGGTATATCTGATTTAAAACACTGGATATTTAAGGCACAGAACAGAAACCAGACCAATTATCTAAACAATAACAGATGCAGAAATACCTTGGCTAGATAAAACCAGTTCTGTAAACTTTCTCTCACTAAGAAAAAACAGTTAGTCCTCTAGGCAAAGAATTTCACTACAAACTGAGGTCAACACTAAGAGAGATTCAGCTATATCACACAAGAAGGAGAGTAAAAACAGTTGTACAGATTACAGAGATATTAAATCAAAAGCGCAGACAATAAATGAGGATAAACTCATCTTTTCTCAATATCACAGCTGGCAGTAGGTCAGTCTCTCTGCAGCAGCCTGAGCAACAGGTATATCTGATTTAAAACACTGGATATTTAAGGCACAGAACAGAAACCAGACCAATTATCTAAACAATAACAGATGCAGAAATACCTTGGCTAGATAAAACCAGTTATGTAAACTTTCTCTCACTAAGAAAACAGTTAGTCCTCTATGCAAAGGATTTCACTACAAACTGAGGTCAACACTAAGAGAGATTCAGCTATATCACACAAGAAGGAGAGTAAAAACAGTTGTACAGATTACAGAGATATTAAATCAAAAGCGCAGACAATAAATGAGGATAAACCCATCTTTTCTCAATATCACAGCTGGCAGTAGGTCAGTATCTCTGCAGCAGCCTGAGCAACAGGTATATCTGATTTAAAACACTGGATATTTAAGGCACAGAACAGAAACCAGACCAATTATCTAAACAATAACAGATGCAGAAATACCTTGGCTAGATAAAACCAGTTTTGTAAACTTTCTCTCACTAAGAAAACAGTTAGTCCTCTAGGCAAAGGATTTCACTACAAACTGAGGTCAACACTAAGAGAGATTCAGCTATATCACACAAGAAGGAGAGTAAAAACAGTCGTACAAATTACAGAGATATTAAATCAAAAGCGCAGACAATAAATGAGGATAAACTCATCTTTTCTCAATATCACAGCTGGCAGTAGTCAGTCTCTCTGCAGCAGCCTGAGTGTCAGCACCAAAGGCACTAATGCAAATGACACACTATGACACTGAAGAGTTTGATGTCAAGGTCAATGTGAAAACTTCAATGTCTAAGACATGAGGCTTAGCTATCCTCAGCAACAAAAATGTCGGTGTCATGGCCAATAGTACCATTGGTGGCACTGGTGCTGATGGGAGAAGTCCAATCAATGTTAATGTCTAAGTCTGTGAACATGAAGCCAGCTTTCATAACCACAGTGCCAATACGTACCTTGAGAAGGGGCAGTAGAAGTGGAAGGGATGAAACATTTTCTCTCCATCATTGCAGCAGAAGGGGAAGAAAGGACACTGTCAGTGTCAGCTTCTACTAATTTTCAGCAAATGCATTCTGGAGAGACTTTGAGACCTAGCGGTAATGTAACCTCAGATTATATATCTAATTTGTTTTATGAAAGGCAACAGAAATTTGTTAATACTTTTGGTACATTGGGAGGTCGTACCAATGCTGCTATGTTTTCACAAGAAATACAGGATACAATAAAGGAATTCGAAAAATTGTTATTTCGTGAGACACGCAGTCATTTTAATTTATTGGGTCTCAACAGATATGTGGAACTTGACATTTCTCCATGGGGTTTAAGGGCTTTTAAAAGCCCCGCAACACCATTTGACAATGCTGACAAAGATGATTTGGTATTTAAAGACCACTGGCTCACGGCGGCTCACAATTGCGCAATGGAATGGGTAAAGATACTTGTGGACAGAGAACAGTTACTTCTGCAAAAATTACAAAAGCAATTGCATTCTTTTTATTCTAGACTATTATCAGACATTGGTACTGCTAAGGTTAATGATATTTTTGTTGGTTTAAAAGAAAACTTGAATAAATATGAAAATGAACAAATACAGTATAAATCAACGAAAATTAAAAGAGACATTAAAGACTATGATAACGGACGTGCATTTCTTTGGAAACGCAAATCATTTTTTGGCCCTTTAAGTAAACAGAAAAAATCAAATAAAAAACAACTTTCTGTATCATTTGCATCTTCTGAAGGTTATGGGCAAACTACAGATTCAGAAATTGACTACAATGATTTTCCTCCCCTTCCAGCTGCTATAGATCCAGCAGCTCACCAACAACGCTTTCGGAACGAAAGCAATAATTCCAAGAGAGGAAACAAAAAGAAAGGTTTTGAAACGGGTTCTTCATCGGGTGAAGGACAATTTAAACAAGTGTATAAGAGGGGTAGATAGAATTGATTTAGGTAATTCTATTTCTACCATCTCTAATGTAGTTAATATTTCTGGTTGTGATTTATCCAATGATGAAATATCTGTACTTAATTTGGGCTTAAAATTTGTCCCTACTGTCATACCTCGACATTATTTACTTAAACAAGATATCTTTAAATTTATTAGAAAACTTCATTTGAAACATTATTTTTCTCATGACAAAAAAGTATCTCTAATTGATAATGTTGAACTGTATGAGGGAAATGATGATAGTGATACTACTATTGATAGCTACTATTCTTGTCTTTCAGATGAATTATCATTATTTACATATTCTCAGGCTTATTCTTTACTTAATATTGAAGGTATTGATTTTCACAGTAAATTCATTCCCCCATATAATAATTCCACTATTATTCAATTTTCTGAAATGGTGCATTTCTCCATTCAGGAAATTATGAGTTCAATAAATAAAAAATATCAGAAATATAATATGACAAAAAATGAGTGGAATGCTTTGAAAAATCTTTCTGGTAGACAAGATATAGTTATTAAAAAATCTGATAAAAGCAATAAAGTAGTACTACTTAATCATAGGCAATATCTTGATATGTGTATGACACATCTTAATGATTCTCTAACCTATGAAGTTAGTAACCTTGATAGTTATCTTAATGCAATGAAAGAATGCACACATTTATTAAATAAAGGTGTTAGATTAGGGTATTTCTCTAAACAAGATCTTGATAGAAAATTTTGTATGGATGACTGTAATTTGGCCACTTTCTATTGCCTTCCAAAATTGCACAAAAATATGATAAATCCGCCTGGCCGCCCTATTGTTTCAGCCAGCAATTATTTTTGTCGGAATATAGGCATTGTTATACATAATCATCTGCTACCATATGTGCAAAAACTTGAGTCTTATATTCGAGACTCTTTGGATTTTATTGATAAGATTAGTAAAGTTATTTGGACGGATAATATGTTTTGGCTAAGTATTGACGTTGTTAGTCTATATACAAACATTAAACATTTAGATGGTCTACAGGCTTTACATTATTTTCTAGGAGATAGTCCTACTACCCATTTTATTATGGATTTAACCTTGTTTTGTCTTTCTAATAATTTTTTTAGTTTTAATGATACTGTTTACCATCAGATCAAAGGAACAGCCATGGGGGCATCATTTGCCCCCATGTATGTGAATTTATTTATGGCCAAATATGAATTAGGGTATGTGTATACTAATAAATTCTTTAAAAATTATGTTCTTTTTTATTATCGTTACATAGATGATCTTATTTTTCTCTGTAGTGGAGGTTTTGAACATATTTATGAATTTTTTTCAGATTTAAATAATAATAGATTTAATTTACAATTTGATGGTTTACAATTTGGGAATAAGGTTCATTATTTAGATATTTCATTACAGGGAGAAATAGGTAAACAGATTCAGACAACAGTATATCGTAAATTTTCTGATGGAAATCGGTTCCTTTATGGAACTAGTTGTCATCCTTCACATACATTGTTGGCTTTACCTTACGGAGAAATTATTAGATTATCTAGACTATGTAATAATGAAATAGATTTAGAAAAAAATATTTATGATTGTATTGCTATGTTTTCAAAGAGAGGTTATAGTATGGAATTATTGAATATATCTATTAATAAATTATTAGATAATAATAATAATAATAATAATAATAATGTTTATAAATTAAGAACTAACTGGAATAAAGAAGATTACAATTTTTTACCATATGTCAATAATATTAGTAGTACTGATATAAAAAATAATAACTTAAAAGTTTCTGATCAAGAAACTAAGGATATTTATTTTGTTACTACTTATAATATATTTAGTAATAAAATTTGGAATATTATTAAGTATTTTTGGAAATTTTTGATATCTGATAGGAATCTTGGTAAACTTTTTCCTAATATTCCTAAAATAGCTTTTAAGAGAGGTCAAAATTTATCAGATAAATTAATTAAGACTTATTATATTCCTCCTAGTAACCAGGTTTACTGCAATATACAGACATATGGTACTTTTGCCTGTAGCCGTTGTAATATATGTAAATATGTAAAGCTATATTTTGATAAAATTAATGGCATTACTTATAAACCAAATAATGTTTTTTATTGTAATTCTGTAGGTATTATTTATTGTATTAGTTGTCCATGTAAACTTTATTATATAGGAGAGACAAAAAGAAAATTTAAAACGAGAATGCAAGAACATGTTAGGGATATAAAAAGAGGTATATTAGAAAGTCCAATTGCTTCTCATTTTATAGAAGTTCACAATGGTAATGTAGATGCATTTGAATGCTGTGTTCTTGAAAAAGTGTTGGTTAAAAAAGGTGACGATAGGTTAATAAAAAATGTCTTGCTGTATAAGGAAGCTATTTATATATTGAAGTATAACACTATGTCACCGAATGGTTTAAATTTAGAAATGAATTGGAAAAGTTTATTGTAGTTTTATATATAAGTAGTCTTTGTTAGATAAATGGTATTAAATAATGTACTGTTTCTTTTAAAATTTTCCTTTATATGTAATTGATTAATTCAATATAATTGTTTAATTGATTGTAGTATTTATATGAGTGGGTGTGTTCTGTAATTTATGTTCATTGAAGGCTATTATGCCGAGGCGCTAAGCTGTATTAAATTCTTTAGAGGAACTGGCGTTGTTTTTTTCGGCTTTGGCCTTATTACTTTTCAGTGTTGTTTGATATCTGATTTAAAACACTGGATATTTAAGGCACAGAACAGAAACCAGACCAATTATCTAAACAATAACAGATGCAGAAATACCTTGGCTAGATAAAACCAGTTATGTAAACTTTCTCTCGCTAAGAAAACAGTTAGTCCTCTATGCAAAGGATTTCACTACAAACTGAGGTCAACACTAAGAGAGATTCAGCTATATCACACAAGAAGGAGAGTAAAAACAGTTGTACAGATTACAGAGATATTAAATCAAAAGCGCAGACAATAAATGAGGATAAACTCATCTTTTCTCAATATCACAGCTGGCAATAGTCAGTCTCTCTGCAGCAGCCTGAGCGTCAGCACCAAAGGCACTAATGCAAATGACACACTATGACACTGAAGAGTTTGATGCCAAGGTCAATGTGAAAACTTCAATGTCTAAGACATGAGGCTTAGCTATCCTCAGCAACAAAAATGTCGGTGTCATGGCCAATAGTACCATTGGTGGCACTGGTGCTGATGGGAGAAGTCCAATCAATGTTAATGTCTAAGTCTGCGAACATGAAGCCAGCTTTCATAACCACAGTGCCAATACGTACCTTGAGAAGGAGCAGTAGAAGTGGAAGGGATGAGACATTTTCTCTCCATCATTGCAGCAGAAGGGGAAGAAAGGACACCCAGCTCAATTTGGGTTTTGACCAATGACTACATTGTCTTTTCCACTACAATTGCATAGATAGACTTTTAAGACATGCAGCTGACCTGAATGGCATGGAGAAAGATGGTCTCAACTCCAGATACTGAGAAAGCTACTATTTAAACTATTTTTATGATCCAGTTTAATTGTTATTGTTTAATTATGTATTTGTTTGATTGGATTTGTGACTGTGTTATAAAATGCTGTTGATTCTGAACTGTTTTAGTCCTTGAAGGCTACTGAATAGCCGTGGCACTAGAGTATCTCTCTGGATGGTGTTTTGCTATCTTACACTTCTCTGGCTGGAGACATTTCTTTCCTCATTACTTTGGAAAAAGGGAATGCATATCCTGGTATTTTAGCACAATTTCCTCCTCTAATCTGCACTTCTCCTTTCTTTTAGTCTCAGTGGAAAGAAGCTATTTAAGATAAGTTCCATCTTGCTTGCAAAGTCCTGGAACCAAATGTTTTTAGAAACTTTGCATGGGGCATCTATTTATTTCATCCTGAGGCACACAAAACAAAGGTCCTGTGTTCCCTTTGGGGGAATCTTATGATCATACTCGGTACATTTTTTGAAGTCAGAGGCATTGCCCCCATTCTCTTTCTCATGCTTTATGATGTCTTTAATGCACCATACCACTTAATAAGCACAACAAACAAAAAGTAACACATAAACAGTAATCCAGAAAGGCTACAACTGCAGCAAATAAAAAAAATCCTGGTGGTAGCATATAGCTTAAAAAAATAAAAAAGTCCACACTTTGCTAAAACTAAAGACCAGGAAATGGTTTAATTAGAAAAAACAACATCCTTAACACCAAATATAATGAAAAGCTGCAAATCTCCCTGTTTTTATATGACAGTCCAAATATGAGCAGTTTTGTCCTGTGGGGAAAAAAATGAAAAAGAAATGTCTTGAGATTTTCAGAGAAGAAATATTTTTAACTTTCATCTAACTATTGTAAAAGATGATGATTATGGCTCAGAACCACCTTCTTATATATAAAACAGAAACAACTAAAATTCTACAACACTGAGCTTTTATTTTGGTAATAAAGTATTGTTATTTGCACTGACTGTGGCTATTTGCACTGATTGTGGGTATGATTTGTCCTGCAAAGTCTTATATTTTTGTATAATATGTGCCACCTTGGGCACCTGTAAGGGTACCAGACTTGACAAAGCATGGAACCACCCTTGATATTCATGTTTCCTTTGGCAAATGATATCCAGAGAAAGACAGAAGTGAGGTGGAAGAGAGTGGGTAGTTTGAGCATGCTCCTGTAGATGCAGGTAAGGACAGCTGCCTGCAGTGGCCAGTCCTACCTTTGATGTGAAAGGGTTGGATCATGCAATACTTGAAATAACATTACAAACACACTTTATTTTTGTTTGTGAGTATTAACAAGGTAGTTCTGTTAGACTGCATTAAGTCTGTTATGACATAACAGATATTCTTTGCGGGTAATAGTGTAAGTAATTAAAGTACACATCTTTATTGCCTTTCTCTATTTCTGCATTCCCATTTTCTATCCTCCAAATGCTGTTTCTTGACACTGACTTCCTCAACTTGTGTTTATCAGGCTGGGATCTTATTTGCTTAGCTATCTACCCCTGGTTTTCGTCAAATGCAACTTTTTAATTTGTTTTCCTTCTGGAGGTTAAGGATACTCACATTAATGGATGAGGTTGGGCCAGTTCCACTAATTTACACTGGACAGCGTTGACAATGCAGGTGCTACAAGACCCTAGATTCAAATGCTTAAGACAGCTGGGAGTTTTTGTATTTTTTTAACATTTTCCATGTTCTTTAAACTTTGTCTCTGATTACTGAACAGGTGGCTATCACAGTACTTATGCTTGCAGTGTGACATTTTAGAAGCTATTGTTTGATAAAAAGAATTTTGTAAATTAATTACTAACAAGTAAAATTAACAGTATGTAGTAAATTTAATGGATGCTTTTCAGTACCAGTAATGTTTTTTTTTTCTTTTTAATAGTTCATACTTAACACAACCTGTGCACTCCCTTATACAAAGTTATACTGGCAGTTTAATGTGTACATTATAGGATTTCTTCTTCTGCACAATTTATTTAAACAATGCATATTCTCTTTTTCTTAGCATCCTGTATAAATCAAAGATCTTGAAATATACTCTCTATTAAGCATGAAAAGTAGGAATGGATGGGAGGTACGCTGTTTACTGCTAAGAATATTTCAGAAATGGCAAAAAAGACAAACCCAAGAACTCACAATGTCACATCTGTGATCATGGCCAAAACAACACTATTTATATTATGCATGCGACAAGCAGTAATGCTAATCAGTTATGCATACAGCCACGTCAGTCAGCCCCTCATTTCGGCCAAGGCATAGATCCAAGGCTATATTGCGGTAAGTCACCCAGTGGTCACACTGAAATACAAGCAGCTGAGGTAAACAATGATGTTGCACGAACATCTGCAGTAATCAACAGCAACAAATGCATAAATACAGAAAAGTGCAATGGAAAGGAAAGTACCATATATGGCTCAGGTTGGACTAGAGGTTACACTATAATAACAGAAACCACAGAGATGGACAACATAATAGCGCTAATAAAGTTGCAGAACAAAACAACTGATGGAAAAACAGAATGGCGAAGATGCTATGACAATACGGTTTTGAAGAATGTGAAGTATACACAGAAGAAGAGGGACATAATAAAGCACCAACCTGCACCAGTCTTGACAACATTACAGTGTTAGGAATGGATATGTACTACACCTTGAATGGCATTAAAAACGTAATATAAGGAGAGGAGTCAATCCAGCAATTCAGTTCACATGCCAGTATATCCACAGCTTACTGGCTAGAGAAGCCAATGCAGCAGTCAGACTGGAAGGGATCATAAAATATATCTGGGAAATGTAGTACATAAGCAGATGGATGACAAAAAAAAAACCCCCAAAACAGTCCACAAGAGAAATGAACCATAACTTCCACACTTGAATGTTTCCAGAAGCGCATTTACAATGGGCATCATTGCAGCAGTCAGGAGTGGAAGGGGTCATATAACACACATATCTGGGAAATGCAGCATATGTGCAGACTGTAACATAAAAGTTATAAAACAACATACAACAGCCAGAAGATTTGAAACCTCCAACTAGTGTAGTGACACAGTAAGAATTACTGCAGACGTACAGTGAGCCATCAGTGGACTTTGAATAATGACAGTAGCAGTACTTTATTTCAAAACAGAATGCACAGTGAAGCTTAGCTCATTTGCATGCCTTATTAATGTGTGCTACAGATTTTTTTCATTTTTGCTATGGGACATGGGGGACATTTCTCTGTGAGTACTAATAGCCATTGATGCTCCTTTCTGATAACAGCTCACTTGAGTGAACAATGGAAAGATCTTAGGATGGAGCAGGTTGGGATAGTGGCATACCTCTCAACTTCTTAGCTCAACCATCTTGGAGAATTATAATTATATTCTCAATTACTTACTGACTGAAATTTTCAATGATTTGTCAGAGAAATGCATGTTTAATAATGAAACATAACAGCCAATCATTGTGTACAGTATTTAAAAGTCTGTGAGGTTGAAAAGTATGGGTTGGAGCATTCTTTTGTAGGACAGGTACCCTTTTTATTTATTTATTTTTGTCAAGAGGCGAAAGTTGGGGAAGGATGTCAGGGAAGTCAAAGGTGGTTATGAGGGGGAGGGCAGGTCATACGGGAAGACAGACATGACTGATGGGGTGTAGGCAATGCAATCTGGGAGGGGGAACACAATGTGAAGGAGTCATCACACAAACAAGGAGAAGACAAAGGGTAAGGGAAGGATTGTATATCACATAGAGGTGGGTACAGACACAAAAGGGAGGAGAGGGAACACTGTGTTTGCAGACAGGAGTAAGAGTTCAGAGATGTAGTAGCTGCCAGCTTGGGCACTGTGGGAGATCATACCTCACCACAGGAACTGTCACCACTGGGTCCCACCTCAGGACCTGGAGACTGCACTGGGAAGAGACACAACTCAACGAGTCAGTGGAGCATGTTTTCTATACAACTGATGTGGGTATCAAAGTTCCTGTCCAGTATCTCCCCCATAAGCTCTGCTAGCTTCTGATTGCTGACATAACTGTCACTTCCACTTGAACTGCTACCAGCAGGTACCAATGTATCAGCTCCCAGTGTGGACTTCCTGACACAGGTGGTGCAGGTAGGGCAGGATCTGTGGAGTCAACTTTGACAAGCTGGGACCCATATGTGCTGGGTGTCTTAGGTGGTGGTGGTGGTGCTGTTGCTGCTTCCACCTGCCACCTGTGGGGGGTGGTGAACGGCAGGTCGTGCTGGAGTGCTCTGTTCAGGTGTCTTGTGCTGCTGTATATAACGGTAACAGAAATGGGGAAAGAAAATAAGATAGGGACAAAGAGAGTTGCAGAACAGACATATAAAACAATGAATGTATTTTCTTAATTATTTCTTTATGATCATAAAATACAGTGATGAAAAATATTTTATTAATATGACAAACATTTATTTTAACATGTTAACTATTTTATTTTATGATTTTTATTAGTCTAATTATTTTGAAGGTGAAACTGGGTCATGACAACAGCATTTTTTAAACTTTTTGGGGGATGAACCCACAGATAACCTAACAATCTCGGTGCACATACATGTAACTTGATGAGTCAGTACTCCAGCTATACAGGGGGTAGGATGCAGAATCATATTCTAAATGTGCACGGTCATACTAACTCTGCTAAGAAATCCCAGCACTGACAGGGGATGTACTACTGCTCTACAAAATGCAATTTACCATTTTTTAATTGGCACTTGTCACTATTCAAATCGACCAAATGGCAGATCTCCACAATGAAAAAGACTAGCTCCTATCCAGACGTGTGAGAATCTCTTGGAGGCTTTGGCTATTTATATATGCAGGTAGGTGTCCCAGAGATCTACAGAACACATACAATCACCCTCCTGCATGCAAAGAAGAACTGAATGCTCTGTGACTATCCAGAACTTGGTTTTCCTTAAGTATTAGTTTATACTGCAAAGACACAGAATAGGCCTGAGGCTCTTGGTCTTCTTTCATCCTAAAATGAATCTTGAATAAACTATTGAGCTTAACTGATTTGGTGGAACATACTGGATGGCACTTTTTTCTACAAGACTGCAAATCTCCAACTTGGCTTTCTTATTTTGACGGGTGGGATACTTGTTACGGGAAAAGAGGTCAACCAAGATACAATTAAAAGGGGTATTGTACAGCCACTGGATATAACGTCTCTGACCTATTTGTCTTATGTGATGGCCAGCCATGTTTCCAGGTGCAGGGACAGTTGGCCATCAACTGCTTCCAGAACAGGACAGTTGGACAAGTTCCCAGAGGTGCTGCTATTGTTTCCATGGGGAAGGAGCATAGAACATTTGATTCTGCAGAGTGCCTTTACAACGGCATCCATTACAGAAGCCCCCTACAGCTGCTGGAGTTTCTATATGACCACTGCTTGAACAGTTGTTGCGGTTTTCAGTACCACAAGTTTTTGGCATCATTCTGGTTCCTGCAGAAAGACCGTTGAGGGGCCACAGATTTTACTCCAACTGCAGAGACTGGCTTCCTCTCCTGTTCAGTTTTTAGCAGATTTTCCTTCATATAGTTTCTGAACAAGGAGGGCCTATAAAATGGGGGTACTGGAAAAGGACACCATGATGTTCTCCACAAATTCACACAACCTGAGCCACGTTTGCTACCACACTGTAATGACTGTTACAAATGCACATACTGCTCCATCAGCTATGGTTTGTAAATGAGCTAGAAGAGGTACTAAAACCATGAAGAGATGGCCTGAAGAAAGTGATAAAGCAAACTATGATACAGTGCAAAATGATAAAATTAAAAAAAATACAGAAGGAAAACATTAGGTGGACAAAGGTGGAGAGTGACCTTAAGGTAACATCTGACAAAAATTATGATAACATGCAGGTAAAGTGGGACTCTAGCTAGTTAAAATATAGTGCTAGTATTCATGGGCTGGTACCATCCCCAAACATGGGTAAGATACTTATTGGTGACTCTCAAATGCAAGGTGTAAATAAAATTCCACCCATGCTTAACCACAAGCTTGTAACTCTAACTAGCCTACCAGGGTGTAAACTAATAGATATTAATGATACTCTTTCATAGATTTTCCACCTGAGGAAATAACATGATTTTGTGAATATCTCTTGTGGAAGTAATGATATGGGATAAACATCCTTGTTAGAAAATCTATTCATTACTGGCAAAGTAATTAAACTCAGTGAAGAAAAGAGGTTTGAATTAATCTTTACTGGCACTGTACCCTCTTGTCTGTTTTTAAAGGTCCAATAAAATATGGTTTTGACATTAACTAACACTTTATGTCTGAGGAAAGGAATTTGAGTTGTAATCATAGGGAACATTACTGGACAAATTTTGTTTTCAAAGGACTGGTTATCTAGGTGGTGGCGGCAATAGAATTTGGGTCAGCCATTCACTAAGATAGTTAACGATTTTTTAGGAAGAAAAGTTTGAAAAAGATAATGCACGGACCAGATAATTTAGCAAAAGATCTTAGATGCCTTTGAATCAAGTTGATGAGCTTAAACAATAAGACCACTGAACCTGAAGCACTGTTACGAACTAACAACTATGACATTATTTGTATTACAGAAGCCTGGTATAACTTATACTCTCCTATTGAATCTGCAGAATATCATGCATTCAGAATAAACAGGACAGGCGTACTATGCTAATGTACATCAAAAATATGACTACATCATCAAGATGAAAAGAGAAGTTCTGCAGTGAAATTGTAGCAGCTAACATCCAGTAG
Organism: Protopterus annectens; assembly: GCF_019279795.1. Taxonomy (NCBI): domain Eukaryota; kingdom Metazoa; phylum Chordata; order Ceratodontiformes; family Protopteridae; genus Protopterus; species Protopterus annectens. Next base: position 1,517,070,487 of record NC_056731.1, on the reverse strand, counting down.
CTTTTATAGATAACCCACCATTAATAAGACAGACACCACAAAAACTTGGAAATGAACTATGTAGCTGCAATCAGGATGTGTATTTGCTTACTGCAGGTGATTTTAATGCATCAAACAACTGGGACTTACGGGAGAATAAATGAGGAACTTTGGAGAGAGTGATATCTAGCTTGGAAGTTTTTTTTCCCCTAAAATGAGCACCCAACTTCTCCTGAATATAGGCCAGTGTGTCATGGTTTTTCCCAAGTTATTCAAGTGGCACCCTAGAGGATGTAGACCTGGAGCATTGTTCAGTAAAACAACATGTTTTTTTACAGCCTACACTGAGAATAAAAGGCGATCACCTGAAAGAGTTAAAAAGACAAGTTCAACGGTCCAATGCTACATAATTTGATAAAATTTCTTAAATTTAGGACTGTCCAGAAAGAGGGATGTTCACTCCCCTACCATCATCCAGATCATCTTTTGATGGATCTGAATTGGACTTAATGTATTTGGTGTAAACAAGCATGTTCTTGGCCATTTAGCACAAGGTTTGGTCTCAGTAAAATTCCATGTTCTTTAAGGGCAAAAAAACCAGAGGAAGTGGCAATAAAACAACCTACCTAATATACCAAAAAGGGGGCAAAACTGTAGCAGTGAATGAAGCACTGCCTACAGGCATAAAGGTTAAATAATGAGGCAATCTGAGTACTACCTACAGGCAGGTGAAAGAATATGGGGCATGCAGAGTGTGTCTGTAAATACAGGAGCCAGTAATACTGACACAGAATATGCCACCACCAGGAATGCTGCTACTGAGTACAATTCTTCAAGGACTGCCAGGCTAAAGTGGACTGGTGTTAGTAATACCACCATCACCAGATAATGGTTATTGTACCAGAACATTTCATGTAATGGGTAATAGGAATACTTTCATCAGAAGAAATAGAGTTAGAGGTGCAGAAACAAGGGGTGGTGGAGCCAGAATCAAATAAACTGGAACTATTATTGACAACAGTACAATCTGAACTGTGAAAACTGGAGCCAGAGAAAAGAAATATCCACTGCAAAAGATGAAGAAAATCTTGTGGTGATGACTAGTTCTCTCAAGGCTGACGTAGAAGTCTTAGAATAGTAGGCATTGTATATATGAAGCGTTATGTTCAAGTAGTCATAATCTCTGGCAGATAATACACAGGACTGTAGCATGGGGATTCAAGTTACAGCACTGTGACAAAAACAGCTGGAGCATGAAAAGCTAAACAGACAGAAATATACTTCTCATTGATCCTTATTGATGGGATCTTAATGGTTTTCATTAAAGGTCATCTAGTTTTTCAAGATGAACTTGGAATGAGAACATCCTGGGGAAGCAGAAGGGTTATGAGTCACACCTGAGGGAGTAGCTAATGGATCACTAGTTGCTTCCATCAAAGAGCTTTCTAACATCTTCAGGACAAAACTTTTATTTTGAAAATTTGACAGAAGATCATAGGAACATAGGAGATGCAAGGCAGTTATGTAGTAACAATACATTTTTCTCTCCCCTTTCTTATATATTTACTTTTGGAGATTTAAGTCCCTAGTTCGGCTATTACTAGAAATATTTAACTTGCAAAGATACAGGAAATAAAGTAGGATGGGGTTTCCTAATGGTGTTGAATGCTTGGCTTAAATCACCATACAATATCCCATAAAACATGAGTAAAGGGGTAAGCACTTCAAACCTTTCCTGGCAGCACAGGAACTTTAGGCCAACACTTCTCGGATTGTAATCCGTGGGGCTTTCTAGTTGCTCAATATGTCTAAAAAGGTACATCCAAAAGGAGACATTGTACTCAACAACTGTTGTAATTAAGGCTGCATAAAAAAGGAACGGTAACTTATTTTGACCAAGATGACATACCTTTACTATTAGTTGTAATAAGAAGATGGATTTCTGACCAATACAGCTACTTGGTAGTCAAAGGAGATGGAATTATCAGCCCCGGTTCTAAGATCCCTGAGTAAATTTCATATTGGAAGGGATATTAACTATACTGTACATTGAGGAAGAGAGAGATGTTTTTCAAATGTGACAATACTGCATATTTTGCATTTAATTTTAACTCTTTTCTGCCTACGCCACTTGTTTAAAAGGGTTAGTTCCTGCTGTACTGAATGTGTATTAGAGGGAGATTGACAATAATGGCCTGTTTGCAGTCACCTCCACATTTAGTTTTCTAAATGTCCTGATTCTTGACATGGAGGTCAGAGAAGTAGACGCTGAAAAGGAGGGGTCCCAGTACTGAGACCTGGGGCACACCACTGGTTACCTTCAGACTTTCTGAGTAGGTGCCTGCCACCTGAACTATGTGGGTTCTGTCTTTCAGCCAATTGGCTATCCACCTAACCATGTGTCAACCTATTTTAAGGCACTTTGCTTGTTTATGGTGCCAGCATCTGGTACAGTGTCAAATGCTTTGGCTGGATCAAAATAATCTGTGTAAATAGAATAACCGCTATCAACATATGTGTAAATCTTTTAAAGAAGTTTATCTGCAAGAAACATTTAAACAGTAACACAAGAAATCTTAATGAATGATTTTTATGTATGAACATATGTAGACAATAATCCGGCCTTTGACTAACATGTGGCCAAAGTAGTAAGAAAATCATTCTATGTCACCCACTTTATAAGTAAGGGTGTGGCATCCAGGTCCAAGGAAGTCACAGAGCTACTTTATTCTGCCCTTATCAGATCCAGCATTGAGTATACTGCCCCCTTCGGCATGTATCTGACCAGACATATGCAACAGTTGGAATGCCCACAAAGTTTTCTTAGCAAGGCATAGAATCATTATCCTATATGGATCACGTTAAAGCCCTTTCTCTACACTTTGTCTCCAACAGGTCACTCATAGACGATCTATGCCTGGCATGCAAGACATCCTCGACTCCAGCTCTGATAGGCCTTTTGCAAATCAGCAAAATGAACAGCATCAGAACCACTAGATTCAAGGTTTAAATTTTGCTTGTGACATAAATCAGATGTATTGGCAAGACAGATATGTGTCTCAGAGTATCCCCATGTTCTAAAACAGGCTCCCTTCCCATGTGAATCAGAGTCTATCCCTAACCCTATTTAAGTGTAACCTTGACCAATGGCTGGGAAATTGGAAATTTACCATAGGTCTGGCCCCCCATGTCTCTGACAGACAGGGACAAACAGTAATGCCCAAACTAACATACCCCACCATAACCTTTAGAAACTTCCTAACTAACATACCCCCTCCTAATAAATGTCCATGATTCACAGGGACACAATTGGGTTGAGTTGCACAGCTAGGTTTATAAAGGCCCTAGTATATACCTATGAACCTAGCATGAAATAATGAAAGACTAACCCTGCCAATACCACTAAGCACTAGTATATACTGCACGCTCATCCTCTTTAACTTTGACAGAGTCAGTAGTCTCCAGCATAACTACATTAAGAAAGCATACGAAAATTATTATTCTTGTGAACCTGAACACTAACTGGAATAAGTACCAATGCAACAAATGCCAAATATTTAAGAAAATTTCAGATGACGCAACTGGGTCAACCAAAGCAATTCTGGTAGTGTACCAAATCTTTTTTAGCAAAACTGTACACTTTTTTAAAGAAATCACCATAACAGTAGATGTCTGACTGATCACTGAAGCTGTTTTACTAACATATGGGAAAGTACCCTGTCAAGGATACTTTATGCCAGGCCAGCAAACCAAAGGTGGGCACCCTCTTCTTGCTCTGTACATACAAATTATACTCAAATATGACAGTTAAGTGGTACAAAACAGACATAAGGGTGTAAAAAAACACGACATTCTTGTTGCAAACTAGAGAAAACAAATAAGGTAAGGTAAAAAAGAAGAAGAAACAAAAAAATTGAAATATATACATACAAATGTTTCCATGTATACATGAAAATCGAAAGGGGAGAAAGGAATGTGATGCCCGCCCAACCAGGATAAGTAGTGGAAAGGGAAGAAAGGGGGTGGGTGCTAATACTGAAACAGTGATTAGTCAGTGATCTACTGCTATGGTAAGCTCTTACCCAAAGGTATTATGTCCTTCTTTGATCACTGTTGCAGTACTATTAAAATATGAAAAGATTCCCAAAGCTTTCTAGAGAATATGGGAGGAAGACTGAGAAGCTGAGGTGGTGTTCAAGATTCCTTGAAGGATTGCTCTAGCAAAACCAGCTCTAAACCTAGAGAAAGAGCATTATTTAATGCTTAGAAACTGTATGAACAATGTCCAGACAGCTGCTTCTAAAATGGATTTAGTGTCCACCCAAACATTTGAAAAAGGATCCAGAAGACGCAACAGCTCTGGCAGAAGAGGTTTTTATTTCACATGGAGGATGTCCTTCCATATAACTGCTGCTGTATTCTTAACTAAAAGGATTCCCTGCCATGGGTAGCCCAATTTATGGCCAGTATATCAAAGCCTTAGGATTTTATAGACATTGTACATCATGTGTATGCTCCCCACTCAAACAGTAGGGCATAAAGATGATGTATGGATGCACATACCTCAGCACTTCTTTGCCGCCAGTCTAAACACCACCACTAATCACTGGTCTGAATGGTCCTCCCTCTGTGTTGGTTACCAAGCCGTGTTTCAGATAAGTGCCCCATTGGAGTTTCTTCTTATCTTTTCTTACTTCTTTAGTCATGAGTTTACACGTCATCCAGAAAGGGTAAATATCAGTGTGGGAGGCATATTCCCCATAAGGATCACCACAAGCAGTGTGTCTTTTGTTTGGGTGCTTTTCATGGCCATACAAAGTGTTCTCTCTACCAAGTGTTTGTCCCTAAGACCCTAAATAGTCATCTCTCCTCCTTGTCTATTTAAATGGAGAACCAGGTTAAAGCTGTAAACTGTACAATGTTTTGTTCTGATCAGAGTTTTAAAGAATAGTGATTCAGACTGAGCTGAACTGCTGTATCCCAGGCAAGTCAACATAGAGGGTTAGATACGGTACTCTCCTATTTGTTTAAGTGATACTGTTTTGTTTGTGAAAACTTGCAGAGGTCTTGGGGACTCTTCCAGACCCTAAAAACTGCTACTAAAAAGTTGCTGTCTATGGCCTAATGTCAGTGGATGCAGAATCACTCGTCTATGCTAATTAACATGTAACAATCAAGTGATTAATGAATCGTTTTTGCTAATTAACATGTAACAATCAAGTGATTAATGAAAACAATCCACTTATGCTGCACTACAGTGGTCTGAAAAAGGCCCAAATATGTTGTGTTTACAGGTAAGAGGGTTTGGCTTTATTGGACTGTACCATAAAGACTTAAAATTAAAACATAAAAATAAAAATACAATGAGATTCTTAAATATCTCATTACCTCATTTGAATTCTGCCAAAGTCAGCATTGCATGCATAAGTACTATAAATTTACCAGTACATCCTCAAAGCTGGTGAAGGCTGGACAGTCTGATTCAGGGTTATCTCATAGGGTGGAAAGCAAAAACATAAATTGTCTGAAAGCGCATCAAGCACCTACTTTACCTAAACATTTCATGGCAACCACACAGAGTAATGTGTAATGGAACTAGCTCAGCTAAATGAACTTCTACATAGCATTCCACTATGTCACACCATATTTGTGAAACAAAAATCTGTGTCTTACAATCCACTGCAAGCTGGGTTTCTTAATGAAATAAAAGCATCAACCCTGCTGGGTACTATATAGTACAGTAAGACAGAGTACACTGGTGTCTTTCTGTGCTAGAAAATGTAAATTTTATGTATCCCATAGCATCCTTTTGTTTATAGTACTGTATAATTTGGCAACTGTTGTATGCGATTTGTAACCTCTTGAATATCTCTATTGTTATTTTAAATGTTTTTGTACATTTTGGCCTCCACTGAAAAGGGGCTTGAGCTCAGTCAGATACTCCTGGTCAACAAATGCAAAATAAAACAAATAAATAAATATTTATATTTATTTGGAATGTAATAAAGAAAAACATTTTACTGTTACTTTTTTTCTTAAAAAAATCTTTCTCCTTTTTCTAAATGTATTAATTACAGCAAGATTTTCATGTTTTTTCCTGTACTTATAAATATTTTTTGTGTATATATTACTATATGTTTTTTTCTGTAATCATAAACATTTTTTGTGTATATATTACAACTTTTTGGTCTGTATAACTCTGGAGCTTTTCTCCTCGGGTGTCCACTGAAAATGGGCTGCTGGCTCAGTTGGACCAACCCGGTTAACAAATGTCAAATAAATGCATACATACTTTTCTTGCTCATTTACATAAATGAAGAAATAGACAATGCAGCACTACAGACTTAGTACCACTTTCATGAACACAGTAACAATCAATCTTAGTTTTGTTTTAGATATACTTACACTCGTCCCTTAAAATGCAAAAAAAGGAATTTTAGGTCGTTCTGTGTCAGCTTACAGGCACCTAATATAGGCATGTATAAGAAAAGTTTGCACTATTTTTGTGCTGAATAACATACTGAGTACAAACAAATTATGTAACACTTTCTTTGTTAGTTTTGTTTAGTCAGTTGTTTGCATTTCTTTAACCAGAAAACTCCTGGTGGGCATAGCCAATTCACAGATGAGGGCCAGGAGGAAAAGCTCTTGCCAATATAGATAACAATAAT